>NC_061065.1:10644313-10797311 GCF_021917145.1 Hypomesus transpacificus | reverse complement strand
TACAAGCCTCTGCAGCCCAGGAACGTGCGTCTGACGTCGGTGGGGCAGGGTCTGAAGGTCAGCTGGGAGCCTCCCAACCAGCTGGACGGACGGCCGGTGGAGAGGTACAACATCGGCTACGGCAAGTCCATGAGGTCACTACGCTTCATCAAAGTGGACAAGGACCGACGCTCTGAGGTGCTGGAGGATGTAGGTAAGATATGGAGACGGGGGGGGGGGAGGGGCAGAGTGAGAGGAGGAGGGGTGAGAGTGGGGGGTAGATAGACAGAGGAAGACAGGTGGCGGAAGAGAGAGATGGATAGAGAGAAAAATGGCATAGATAATTGTGAAGAGAGAGGGATGGAGAGAAAGGGAGGATAAGTGTGAAGGGCTGCTCCAGGTTGTAAAGACAGAAAAAGAGAATTGGAGGGATAGAGGGAAATCAAGAAATACAGACGTGAGTACCTAAAGACAGGTGATCGTTATTATCGTATGGTAACGAGAGAACAATTGAGGTGGTGTGATTTAGTGATGTTTAAAAGGATCAGGAGAATATCTGGACGCAAAAAGAGACAATGTCACATTAGACAGGAGATGGAGGAGGAAACCAGGAAGAGAGGTTTGGGCTTAAACTGACGTATGTTTCAGAGCCCGGACTTCTGCACTTTCTCAAGATGAGTGCTGAGAACGAGGAGGGGACAAGCAAACCTGTGTACAGAGCAGAGACCCCTGGAGGTGAGGTGTGTGTTGCGGACGTGTGTGTGTTAATGGATGTGTGTGTGTGAGTGAGTGTATTTGAAATTATATTTTCCAAGAGCATAGCATAGAGTCAGGCCTACAGGCCCAGGACCAGCCAAGGATTGACAGTAGACATGGTTATTTTAGACTTTTACTGCAACATTATCTATAGAGCTTAACAGGCTCTCTGTTGTTCTTAATATCACCTTATAAAACCCGAGTCAGGATGTTGTATACACACACACACACACACAGCCTGTGGTGAGGCTGCAGTTGTCATTAGTCCATTTCAGTCTGAGCTTGGCATGACTATGCTGTTCCTCACCAGCAGGCTCAGTCTCCAGCCAACCCTTGTTCTCCTCTCCAACCACCCCCACCCCCCACCACCCCACTCCAATAACTCAGTCCTCAGTGTTGTGGTCACCGTGGAGTGCCGAGTGTGTTTCTTATAGGGAGGGGTGGGCCTTCAGTTGTGGTCACCCACTGTGTTTGTGCATGTGTGCATGTGTGTGCGTGTGTTCATGTGTGTCAATACACGTGTGTGTTATCGATGTGGCAATCCCTTATGTGTGTGTGTGTATACGGGTGTGATGGCCTAGTAGTTCTGTCCAACCCTCTGTCTCCACCCAGTGTCCCACAGATTGATGTGTTCCCAGCATGCATGGCAAAACTATTCATCGTAAATAACACCAGGCAGCTTCCTCCTGGATTATGTGTCTGGTAAGACACTGAGGATGACTTACTAGAGACAAAAGTGAAAGAGAGAGAGAGAGAGAGAGAGAGAGAGAGGAGAGAGAGAGAGAGAAAGGGGGGGGGGGGGGGTGAGAGAGAGAGAGTAGAGAGAATGAGAGGCAGAGTGGAAGGAAAAGAGAATGAGAGGGACAAGAAGGGAGAGAGAAACGAGTCAGGGAGAGAGGGGAAAAGAGGAAAAAGGGAAAGAGAAAGAAATAGGGGGTGGTGGAGGGAGACAGATTACATCTCTTAAACTATGAGCTAATAGCTTCCATAACAGATGTTTTATACATCTTCATATTTACTTGGTGGATGAATTGATGTTTACCTAGTTGTATACCTTGTGGTTTGCCTCATTGCTTACTAGAATACGTTGCAACTATTTCTGTAGGTGGTGAATGGGTTAAACTGGACGGATTTGCAGTGTTGGGCGGGGCTCCTCTCAATGCATCATTGCAAGGTAAGTTTAGCGCAGAACTCTGTTCGTCCAATCAGCATGCAGCTTTGTAAGAGATTGGAGTGTTATGGTTTTCGTTCCTTCAGGTAATCCTGTC
Organism: Hypomesus transpacificus; assembly: GCF_021917145.1. NCBI lineage: Eukaryota > Metazoa > Chordata > Actinopteri > Osmeriformes > Osmeridae > Hypomesus > Hypomesus transpacificus. The sequence goes on along the minus strand of NC_061065.1, from coordinate 10,795,308 downwards.
TGAATGACTCTATGAGAAAAGCCCATTTAAATGTCCGCTGTCATCGCTGACTTGGAAATTCTAATCTGATGATGATGAATACTTATGTACCTTCAGGAGTCCAGGAAAGAAAGCCCAGTCTATCTCTCCATCTCTGCTACCTCAGCTCCAAGTTTATGGAGATGCACACACACAGACACACAAACAAACACACACACATTGGTATGTTTGTCTGGCTGGCTTACCTTACTTCCAGGACAGACAGACCGATCTGGCATAGCGTAGCTATTGGATGGACACTCCAGGGTATCGCAGGCACAGGCCAACTATCCACATGAACCACTATCATAGGAGAGAGGGGGAGAAGAACGACAGCTAAAGGACTAAAGGAAAGAGAGAAGGCAGGAGAGTGAAGGATAGAGAGAAAGAGAGAGAAAAGGTGGGAGAAAGAGAAAGAGAGAAGACAAAAGGTGGAAAGAGAGAGGGAGAAAAAAGAGCGAAAGAGAGAGTGAAACGTTGAGAGACGGAGCTTTCAACTCTCACAACTCTGCCCTGACAGGAACTTTCCTGCAGTCCCTTTCCCCATCCTTTTCATTATTTCCCACTATTCATCATTCATTATTATTAATTTTCATTATTTCATTATTCATATTTTGACACTCTCTCACTTCATCCATCCTCAACCGCACTCTCTATTCCCATTCCCAACCTTCTTTCTCCTCTCTCTCTATTCGGATCTTCTCTTCTCCATGATCTATCTGTTAAACAAATCGACCAATGACAAAGTAGTCTGTCACTCAGTGTGTCAGCTGACCCTACGGCGTCTCTGCCTCACTCTCCACTTGATCCCTCTCCTCCTGCATACAGTAAGCAGCCACAGATCTGCATCTGTCATTGATTATCAGCAAGGGATCGGGAGGGAGGGAGGGACAAAAAAGTTTTGTGTAATGCTGTCAGAGCTGTCACTCTGCTCGCCAGTCAGAGAGTGAAGATAGATGGGGAGGTAGTCTGGTGGTCAGACCCTCTGTTGAAGATGGAGTCACACAAGAGGAGGCCAATAGGAAGCAAGTGTGAGCAAATGTCACGGTGGTCCACATGTCTGCATGTCCTTCCTCTTTTACTCTCGACCATGTTACTGTGTCTGTTTACCATGTGTCTGGGATAATAAACTGCATTAGCTGATGGAGTAATTGAACCCGAGGCCCGTCTGTCAGGAAACAAACGGGACGACACTGAAAGTCAATTAAGAAAATATAACCTCTACATGCTTGAGACCTGAAACACTCTCTCTTTCCCACACTTCATTCTCCCTCCCTCCTACCCCCCTCCTCTCCACTCTCACCCCCCAGGTTCACCCCGGTCTCCTGCCACCTCCAGGCCTGACCCCCCAGGACGGAGGGGAACTGGGGAGCCACTCAGGCACGTCATCAGTCCTGGCCATGCCTAAGGTACAGCTGAGAGCCCCCAGTCTTCCTCTGCCCGCGGCAGCCAGAGAGGATGAGCGCGGGGTCGCCCCTGCTGGACAGGAGGAATATTCACACTCAGCCACAAGCTGACCAGAGGACCCAGCGCTCCCCGCAACTAGGTAAGACAGGGAGGTAAGGAACAAACTCAGGAAGACATACGAGTGAAAACACGAGAGGGTAAACTTTCTGTGTGTGTGTGTTCCCCTCTCTGTTCCAGCGTCTGAGTCCGTTTATGTGGTGTCACTGCAGTCCCAGAAGGCACAGGGCCGGAGTGCTCCTGTCAACAGGCCCGTCAAATCCAAAATAGAGACCCCAGGTAACACATGGCAACCACACCACAGCAACACACAGAAACACAAAGTTGACACACAGTACTCTGTATGATGTTGAGTGATTTTCCATTTGTGTGTGTGTCTGTGTGTGTGTCTGTGTGTGTATGGTTTAGAGCCTGAGGAGTATGAGGCCAAGGACATCAGTGTGAGGGTTATGTCCCCCCAGTCAGTCCTCATCAGCTGGGTAGACCCTGCTGTCGAAATGGAGAAGGTCACCCCCGGAGGCTCCAGGTGTGTGTGTGTGAGAGAGAGACAGAGAGAGAGACAGAGAGAGAGGCAGAGAGAGAGAGAGAGAGAGAGAGAGAGAGACAGAGAGAGAGAGGCAGAGAGGGAGAGAGAGAGGGAGAGAGACAGAGAGAGACAGAGAGAGAGGCAGAGAGAGAGAGAGAGAGAGAGAGAGAGAGAGAGACAGAGAGAGACGCAGAGAGAGAGAGGCAGGGAGAGAGAGGGAGAGAGAGAGAGGGAGAGAGACAGAGAGAGAGAGAGAGAGAGAGAGAGAGAGAGAGAGAGAGAGAGAGAGAGAGAGAGAGAGAGAGAGAGAGAGAGAGGGAGAGAGAGAGAGAGAGAGAGAGGGAGAGAGAGAGAGAGAGAGAGAGAGAGAGAGAGAGAGAGAGAGAGGGAGAGAGAGAGAGACATAGAGAGACAGAGAGGCCGAAAGGCAGAGAGAGACAGAGAAACATAGAGAGAGAAATATACAAAAAGTTACTGAAGAGAAGCGTGGATTAAGTGTGTGACAGAAAGACAGAGTCAAGACAGACTTATTACTCTCTCTTCTCTATTTTAGACATTACACCATCAAGTACAGAGAGAAGGGGAGAGTCAGCTCGGTGGGAGTTCAAAACAACCAATCAAAGGAGACTGCTGATCGACACCCTGTCAGCTGACGGCATGTATGAGTTCTCTGTCCGCATCTCCCAGGGAGGACAACCACGGCAAGTGGAGCGTGTCCGTCTTCCAGAGGACCCCTGAATCAGGTAGGCCACCTTTCTAACAGAAAACAAGAACAATCAAATGAAAGGCGTTTTCCGTCATCTCTATGAATAGGAACATAACTATAGTACATGTATGGGGTGACGGTAGTGTTGGTAGTGAGGTGGCAATGACTGTAGTTTTGGGGTGAGAGACAGACAGTGACTGGGTGTGGGGTAGCGAGGCAGGCGGTGGCTTTAGCGTTTGGAGTGAGACAGGGGTGACTGCAGTATGGTCGTGTGCTGCGGCAGCTTGTGAAACATGGTTCAGTAGCGTGTCAGTGTTTATGGCCTGGCTCCCAGCTCCTTCTCAGGTCCCAGTTCCACAGAGCTCGTCTCTCTCTAGGACCTCCTGGAAACACAGGAGTTTCCTTCCACTCAGCCCCTGGCAGACACATGGCCTGGAGGCTTTACATGCCTAAACAGCATTTTCCTTATATCATTTTGGGTTATTTTGGTTCTCCATCCTTTGCTGCTTCTGTTTTCTGTCTTTTTTTTAATTCCCTCCTCTTTTTCCATTCTTCGGATTTTTCCTCCTTCGTTTCTCTAGCCCCCTCCGGTCCTCCGGAGAACTTCCTGGTGCGGCCACTAAGGGGAAAGGGGACCGCCGTCACGGCAACTTGGGACCAGCCCGAGGAGCCTAATGGAAGGATACGAGGTCAGACCATGTGACCTCATCTCTGATTTACCAATCATACCACATAAAAATACAAAATGTAATCCTGATGTAATGATTTCATTATTTTATTAATATAATCAATAAACAAATCAATGAACAAACCAATAAGTCAACAAACTGACCAACCCACCAGCCAACCAACAAATCAACAAACCAATCAATGTGGATGTCAGTGTGAATCTGATATGCGCCCTCCCCCTCCCCAGAGTACATAGTGTCCTACGCCCCAGCCATGAAGCCCTTCAAGTATGAAGAGCGAGACGTATCGGGGCAGGCACCACTTCTGCTGTCATAGAGGGCCTGCAGCCCGGGGAACGCTACATCTTCAAGATCAGAGCTACCAACCGCAAGGGCCAGGGCCCCCAGAGCAAGGCCTACAGCGTAGCCATGCCCGGAAGTAAGGAAGAGTGTGTGTGTGTGAACAGTTGTGTGTATTTTTTTCACATTTGGGTATGTGCACTCAAGTGTGTGCATTCATGCACGAATGTGTGTGTGTGTGTGTGAGTGTATAAAGGGATGGTCCTCTAAGGTAACTCTCTTCTCTGTTGCCAGGCAGCAGTGCTGCTTCGTCCGTGTCGCGGCACTCAACAAACCAAGACAGCAAGGGGACCCGCCCCCAACCCCAGCCACACCTCCAAACAGGACAGTAACCACGACAACACTGACCATCAATCGGCAGAGGTGACTGAGGAGCCAACCACACCCCACTGAAGCCAACCCGGCCCCGCCATCCCCCAGAAGGACACGCCCCCTCTCACAGACACGGTCCTATCACAGCATTTTCTCATCAGTGAGGGGCTCGAGTAGGAACGTGGCGACCAATCAGCGGTTAGGGGGTGGGTCTTCCACAGCCAGAGACAGAGGGAGGATTACTGAAGACAGACAGGAGAATAACCAATCACCTTCTCCCAGTCTTGAAGATGAGGAGAAGCTGGCCAATGAGGCGGTGGAGGAGAAAAAGCATCCTGAGACTCCGGGGAACGTTGTTCTGTCTAGAGAGGAAGAGGAGGGATATGGCCTAGGGAAGGACCCCTCTGTACCTGACAGCTTTGACACCAGTCTCAAAACTGAACTCAAAGAGGTTGACACCCCATCCAAACCCTCCTCCTCCCTCCCTCTCCGCAAGCCCCTCCCAGGAAGAAGAATACACCCCGCCCACATCCCCCGGACATCATCCAACCCCGAGATCAGTCGACCCAGACGACCCCTCTCCAGGACCTCCAGCTCTCTGTCCAGGACTCAGGAGGTGGATAATGGATCATCGTCGTCTTCTTCATCCTCCTCTTCATCTTCCTCATCCTCATCTTCCACCACCACCTCCTCCAGCCGCAGTCACAGCCAGGAGTCTGCAGCCATAAGAAAAGACCACACAGCCTCCACCTACCCTGAGAGGAAGCACTCTTACGACCCAGCCAGGGGAGACTGACATCAAACCAACCACCCCCCGCCCCAACCCCAGACAACACTGCCTCAGAGCCCGAGAAGGAGACACCTTCCCTGGGTCGAGGTTCTGGCTCTGCAGGGCGTGGTTTTGGGACTGGGTTTGGGTATGGTAGGAGGAAACCTGTGAGCAGGGGTAACCCCTCCAGGGTTCTGACTGGCCTACGGAAACCAGGATCAGCCACGTCCCAGTCCACTTTGTCCAATGGAGCCAAAACCCCAGAAACCCTCACAAACTTCCAAAACACATACTTCTAACCAACCCTCTGCTGACTCACGAACACCCAATACACAGTCTACCAACAGACACACTGTGAACACACACACTCCCAACAAACGGACTCACAGTTCAAATATTCCTAACCCACAGGAGACTGCTCGTGTCAGAGAGGAGCACAACCACCGCGACCACAAACACACACATACAGTGACCGCCAAAGATCCCACAACCCGTCCTCGAACCACCACCACAACAATTCCCCCCACCACTCCACCTCCAGAAGAGGAGGAAGACCAGGAGGACCAGGAGACAGGAGAAGAGGAGAGCAGCAACCTGACCCCTGCCCTCCCACCCTCCAGAGTCAACCCCCCCGAAAGACTCCCCCACCACCTGAGCCGCCACCAGTCCCGGCCAGGATTGGGGACGAGGGTCTCCGGGGCAGCAGGTGTCTCTGGGGGGACAAGGGTCCCCTCCCCAAGAGCTGATGGGCGTGTCCCGTGGAGTAGGTCCGGGTCCTCATCCTCTGTGGGGGCGGGGCGTCATTACCTGAGGGAGATGCCCACCAGGACAAGGGTTGCCGGGGCAACGGGGGTGTCCGGACCAACAAGGGTTTCTGCGGCGACGGGGGCAGCGGGGGTATCGGGAGTGCAGGAAACTAACCCGGACCTCAAGAACCCCTCCTCCCCCTCCCTCAACCCTCTGAAGAATGACCTGGGGGCCGAGTCAACAAAACCTTCCTTGCCAAATAGGAGTACAGCACTGAGTAGCTCTAGGAACCCCATCAGTTCCTCCTCTTCTTCATCTTCCTCATCTACCAACTCCCGTCCTTCCTCAGGTGGACACAGAGACTCCAGTGAGCCGGTCAGCAGAGGAAGCACCAGGGAGGAGGGACACACCGACAATGATCACGATGAGGATTATCTGGATGAGGGAAGTAAGGAGGTCTTTGAGAGAAACCAGAAAGTCCCAGATCCCACCCCCGCCCCCAAAACCACTACCTCATTGGCCAGCAGCCCTCTAAGGCCCGCCCAGGAGGAGGGCATTGTGGAACGTGGCTCCTCCCCCAGAGGAAGGACTGGTTCGTTCTCCTTCATCCCCATCCCTGTTCCTCGACGACCAATCACAGGGACCAATACGAGAGTCCGCTCCCCCCTGCTAGCTAATCGGCAGCCTGCTCTGACCTCGGAGGCGGCACAGGGGACAAGGATACGCTACCCCAGCAGACCCAATGGTGGAATCAAGCCTGGCTATGGAAACGGTAATGCAGATGCGTCTATGTGTGTGTTTTTTGTGTGTGTGCGGGCAGTATGTACACCTGTTGGTCCAGAGGCCATGTCGTCATGGCAATATGTACATGTGTCCAGGCCATGACGTGTGATAATCCATCCTATCATGGTAGATTACACTCTAGACTACACCAACAGCAGGCGAACATAAGTCCTCAAGATGCAGCTAGTGAGTTGTCCCCTCTCTCTCTTTCCCTCTCTCCCTCTCTCTCTTTCTCTCTCTCTCTCTCTCTCTCTGTCTCTCTCTCTCTCCTCCCCACCCTCCAGGTAAGAATGGGCGGCCCAACCTGACAGCCACCAGGGACAAGGAGCCCAGCTCCACAGAGGACAAGAGCAAAGCTGACAGTCGCAGACACATCACTGGTCCGGATGGGACTAAATGGGTATGTGTGAGCAGCATGTCTATGGGCCAGTCTGCTCTACCATCACTCAGAGGGACTGACAGCAGACCTCTCATCACGCAATCTGTAGATTCTCATTTATTTGATTTGTTTAACCATATACTGTATTTCCTGTAATGTTTGGCATGTCTCTGTGTGTGTGTGTGTCTGCGACTATCTATGTGTCTCCCCCGGTCTGTGTGTGTGTCTGTGTCTCCCTCTGGGTGTGTTCCCCAGGTGGTAGACCTGGACAAGGGGGTTCTGATGAATGAGGATGGGCGTGTCCTGCAGGACTCTCATGGCAGGCCCAGAAGAGTGGTCCTGGGGGAGGATGGACGCACCATATTTGGTAAGGCTCCAGCCTAGCAAACCCTTGTCAAACTGTCTCCAGCATCTTCATTGAACACCTCTCCATCTCTAGCATAGTGTATTTAGGACTTTGTCGCCTCCCCCTCCAGACCACCAGGGTAGTCCATTGGTCAACCAGGAAGGCCTGGCGCTGTTTGGTAACAGTCGAGACAGTCGACCGGTGGTCAACCCCAAAGATAAGTTCCTGACCGTGGGAGGGAAACCTGTTGTTGGGCTGAACCGCCATAAACCCAGGACAACAACCACGACGGCCCCTCCTACCACCACGCCGGAGCCCACCACCCCAGAGTGGACCACGGAGGAGCCCACCACCCTGCCAGTGCTGCCTACCTGCCCACCCGGAACATTCTCCCGGTTGGACTCCCAGGGATTCCCCTTGTTGGACCAGGATGGGGTTCTCAACTGCTACCCACATGGTAGGTCTAATTGATATTTTTTGATTCACTTTGATTTAGTTCAGCTGAATTTAGGCAAGTTCAATTCAGGTTAGCTCAGTTACATTTGTTTTTTGGCCATGAAAAATATAAAACTTGGAATCAACCAAATGTCCTCAATGATGGATTCAGTTTTTCTCCCACAAGATCATCAATAATATCTCAGATCCATTACTATCTCCCACCACTGAAGGCTTGGTAAGCTGTTTGCTCAGACAGAGTCTGGGATCAGTAAGTGTAGTGTGTGTCGTTTACCATGTCTCTCTATCCTCCACTGCTACTGTGGCCTGCATCCAAGCACACTCCCCAGATCTGTGTCATCCGAGTCACTCCGTGTCTGGAGAACATGTGTGTTTGTGTGTGTGTGTGTGTGTGTTTGTGTGTGTGCATGCATGTGTGTATGTGACCACAGGAGCCACAAATAAATCTCCACATCTGTGTCTGGGCGGTGGTTGTGAACTGAAATGACAGTGTGTGTTACCGCCAAGCACACAGGACACTTCACACACTTGTGGTTTGGATGCATGCATGCATGCACACACAAAGTCACACATACGACAGTGAGACGTTGAGCAGCTTCCTTCGGCACACTCACTCGAGTGTTATGAGGCTTGCAACATCAGACACACCCACACTTGGTCAGTCAGCTGAGTACGATGTCTCTTAAATGGGAGGAACACTGTCACTTTGAAAGGGGATAATTAGATCAATGTGTGGCACATTCAGGACAGTACATGTTTTTGACATCCATTTGATCAAAATGTGTTTAAAAATAAAAACGTCTGTGTGTGTGTGTGTGTGTGTACCTGAGTCTGTACTGGAGATCATGCTTCAGCTTGTCCTGCTTCTCCAACAGAGGAATCCTCAGGAATGGAAATGGACTCCTTGGTTACAGTCGCAATGGTGCTTGATGCTTTTGCTGTTGAGGAAGGTATTGGCTGAGCTCATAGAACTGCCTGCTTGTTTGCTTGTTTGTTTGTTTATATCTTGTTTATCTCTTTGTTGTTGATGGGTTTCCCTCCTCTCCTTGTTATGCACTGCCTGGGGTGTTAGCTTGGTGCCTGTGGTCCACTGTGTTTGAAAACGTGTTTCACAATGTGTTAGTTTGTTTGTGCTTTGGGACCCATTGTGTTTTTTTGTTGATGTTGTATCATCACCAAACTAAACCCAGCATGCCTGTGAACATCCTCATTAACACACACACACACACACACAAACACACACAGACTGACTCTGCATGGAGGCATGTACAGTTACAATGTTTTGTAATGATAAATGATGTACTTTATTGCACTTTCTAATGTACATGGTGTTCTGTCATGAACACCATGTACATTCTGTTATGTCATCTCATGTGATGATATGTTACACAGTGCTTGATTGCATTTTTGTACTTGGATGAACTTTTGCAATATGAGGTAGACATGTTGCTGCAGTAGCTTGAGCAATACAACTGCCTGCAGCTGTCTGATAGTGGCCCTTAAGCTGTGCCCCAAGGCTGTGGTCAAACAAGAGCTCTGGCTCTGCACAACGTAAAGGAGTGGCCCTAACCAGTTCATTCTATCTGAGGTGATATAGTACACATTTCTCAAAGTTCTGTTTTTCAGAGAGAATGGTGCAAAACGCTTTCCCTTTCAAAGCTGCGTCCCTGAAAATGGAATGTTCTGGCAGCCTGAAGGCCTTTAAGGCATCATGGACAGGGTTGTTTCCAGTGAGATCACACAATTGTAATCACACGAGCGTTACCATTTGTTACATGGTGTTTATTGGGTTGCAACACAAGACTAGGGACACAGAACAGGATGACTTGTGTCATAGTGAGATAGACACAGTGTGTGGTGCCCATGCATTAGCTCTGTAACTGTGTGTGCGTGTGTGTGCGTTCATTTTCTTAGATGAGTTATTGCTTTCGACCACCCTGCCCCCCCCCACCACCACGAGCCCCCCCACACCAGTGCCAGACACCAGGCCATTCAACAACAGCCCTTCCTCAGAGTTCGACCTCACTGGAAAGAAACGCTTCACAGGTAATGTAGAGAAACCTTTATTATGAAACTGTTTGTTTGTGTGTGTGTTTGAGCAGATGTGTCCGTGTGAGTGTGTGTTTGTGGTTGTGACTTTGCTGCTTAATAATAATTCAACTCTGCCTGTGTCTCCGTCTCTCATCCCGCTAACAAGGGTTTAAGTCCCCCCCCCCTCCCCCGAAAGACACACACACGCTCACACACACACACATTTACACACACAATCATGCACACACACAGTCACACCCGAACGCCTCTGAAGTCTACCGCTTAAACTTGTCATCTCTATATGCTACTTAACATCCCATCCAACTTAACCTCCAGTACATATCTCAGCAACTTGAGTGATCACCCCAGTCTCTCAACCATTCTCTCTGTAGAAAGATCAGTTTTTGTGGGAGGCTTCTGAGACATCTGCTTAATGTCAGTGAGAGAGGGGGAGTAGTGGAGGGGAGTCATTCCTTTTCTTTTTGAATACCATAAATAACGATACAAGGCCTTTGGGCCAAGTTACAACGTGTATTTCTATGATAGAGCGTGTCTGCATTGTGTGTGTGTGTGTGTGTGTGTGCGTGTAGTCGTGCCTGCATCCAAAGCTTGCACATGTGTCTGGCGTGTGTGGCTACCTGTCTCAACCCTATAAATAACGATGGTGGTTGTGTGTGTTCTGTTTTCCTTCATTGAGGAGAGGGGAGCTCTGGCTCCTGGTTCTGACAGGGTTAGAACCCCCTAAATACACTCACCGAGACGGAGCCCCTCGTGTGTTAACACTGTACTGTGGAGGACAGGGAGTTCTGGGGGCAGGGTGAGGACTGGAGGGCAGGGTGAGGACTGGAGGGCAGGGTGAGGACTGGGGGGCAGGGTGAGGACTGGGGGGCAGGGTGAGGACTGGAGGGCAGGGTGAGGACTGGGGGGCAGGGTGAGGGCTGGAGGGCAGGGTGAGGACTGGGGGGCAGGGTGAGGGCTGGAGGGCAGGGTGAGGACTGGAGGACAGGGTTAGGGCTGGAGGGCAGGGTGAGGACTGGAGGGCAGGGTGAGGACTGGGGGGCAGGGTGAGGACTGGGGGGCAGGGTGAGGGCTGGAGGGCAGGGTGAGGGCTGGAGGGCAGGGTGAGGACTGGAGGGCAGGGTGAGGACTGGAGGGCAGGGTGAGGACTGGAGGGCAGGGTGAGGACTGGGGGGCAGGGTGAGGACTGGAGGGCAGGGTGAGGACTGGAGGGCAGGGTGAGGACTGGGGGGCAGGGTGAGGGGTGGAGGGCAGGGTGAGGACTGGAGGGCAGGGCGAGGACTGGGGGGCAGGGTGAGGGGTGGAGGGCAGGGCGAGGACTGGAGGGCAGGGTGAGGGGTGGAGGGCAGGGTGAGGGGTGGAGGGCAGGGTGAGGACTGGAGGGCAGGGTGACGCTTCACACACACACACATAAGAGTGTACACACCCCCGCATACACACCAATCAGACACGATTACAACCATACGCACACATGCACACGCTAACAGGCAAACATAAACACACACCTACACACACACACACACACATCCTGTCTGTAGGACAATCTGCTGGTTATAAAGGAATCCCTCAGTGATACTTGGGTGCCTGTTGATGATGGATGTTGGGATGATGTCACCCGGTCTCTCCTGAGACTGCCTTGGCGTCAGCATGGCAGGCTTACACCTCACATGGAGCCAGCGTTGGTTGGCAGTGATTGTCAGTAGAACCTCAGTTTACAACCTAGTGAGTGAGACTGACTCGATGGACTCCTAGGATAATTAGACCTTCTCCCTGAACCAGAAAAACAGTGGGGACCAGACACTGTTTTATCAACAATCAGCATCCTTATCAGTTCTCATCATTATCAGACTATCACACTATCATGTGTTGGGTGTGTGTGTTGACCCACTACAGCACCAGTGGGACTAGAACATGTTCCTTCTGCCATCACTGGTCCCTGCTGCTACCCTGTAGCCCAGTCATACTGCAGCACCACTGCAGTACAGGCACATCTGAACATCATTACAACCGTCATATAGAGACGGAAATAGAAAATTGAATCGAATAACAGAAGAAATGGCGTGCTGAAGTCAATTGTGTCGATGTCAGCTGAGAAGAGTAGAGGGGGAAGGGGGGGGGGGGGGGCGGGGGTTAGAGAGGAGAAGAGAAGGAATGAAGAGGAAAGAAGAGAGGAGAAGAAGGAAGGATAGTCCTTTTGGCTAGACAGCTGAGACATCCTCTTTGCTATTTATGAGTTTAATATTTCAAATCCCGCACGACTGCCAGGCCTCTGACACATTCTCAATTTGTCTATCTGGAAGGGTTTCTCTCTGTCTTTCCCTATCTTTCGCTCTCTCTCTCTCTTTTTCTTTCTGTCTCTCTCTCTTGTTCTCTCTGTCTCTCTCCCTCTCCTTCTCCATCTCCCTCTTTACCTTGTCAGTAAGGAGAGATTTAACAGTATAAGCTCCCACAGATCGGGTCTATTCTTCAAAGCATAACCTCCTTTCCAGACGTTACAAGCAGCATGTCAGTGTAATGCTGCAGTGAGGGATGTCCAGACCAGTAACAGGAACAGCTCCAGTCAGTCTCTGGGTCAGGCCTGTGCAGCATGCAGGTGACATTTCCAACCCCCCTTCAGGGTCCAGATAGAGCCGAGCTCCATACTGCATGGTGAGCTGCACATCTGCATGCTGTCAGCACATTGACCTGGCCATAAATGAGCACACTTTATGGTCATACAGACATGTGGATTTGATGATGACAGACAAACATATCTGCAGACAGTACTGATACAATCCAGAACTGATTGTTTGGACAGACACACACACAGACACACACACACACACAGCATGTGTTAATGTGAGTACAGTGACACGTGTTTGCATGTTGGTGTGTGTGGAGGCAAGGGAGAGTCCAGCTGGGCTGTCTTCAGCCACGGTCAGGCTGCTGCAAGGGATTCTGGGAATTCTGGAAGGGATCACAGCTGTGGGTCCAGCTGGCACTAACAAGGAGAGCTCAGAACGACAGGAAGAGGAGGATGGAGGACAGGGAAGGAAAGATTGGAGTGGATCTCACACACACACGCACACATATTATGCATGTGCACATGCACACGCAAACACACACACACACAAATAAACACCCACACATACCCACTCACATGCACATACAAGTAAATAAACGATTTTACGATTAGTAGATCATAAATTCCGCTATCACAATAGTAGGACTGTCATTTTATTTACATGTAGTCATTTAGCAGACGCTCTTATCCAGAGCGACTTACAGTAAGTACAGGGACATTCCCCCCGAGGCAAGTAGGGTGAAGTGCCTTGCCCACGGACACAACGTCATTTGCCACGGCCGGGAATCGATCTGGCAACATTCAGATTATTAGTCCAATTCCCTAATCGCTTAGCCATCTGACTCCCTGTGTTCTCTCCTTTTCTCCTCTTCCTTGTCCATCATCTACTTATTTTCTTCTTCTATTACCTCCCATTTTGTCTTCCTCTTCCTTCACCTGTGCCTCTCTCCCTCCTCTTCACCAGCTCCCTATCTGACCTACATCCAGAAGGACCCAGGGTCTCCATGTTCTCTGACTGAGGCTTTGGAGTACTTGCAAGTGGATGTCCTTGAGAACCTTCTGGAGAAAGACGGCCTGACCACCAATCAGAAGCAGCCCCCCAGGAACAAACCCCATAATATCACGGTGGTTGCCATGGAGGGCTGTCACTCATTCGTCATCCTGGACTGGGCCCGACCCCTGAAGGATGACATGGTGTCAGGTGAGTGGACATTTTTGTCCAGTCTTGCAGTAAGTGTTTTAAGTCTTAACTTAATCTTTTCCTTCCAATGAGTCACGAGAGAACTTTTGTTTACCAAAATTTCATATAGAGATAGAGATAGACAAAGAAAAAGAAATGCAAAAATGTTGTGCCAGAGAGACAGAGAGCTTCAGGGTCCCATTTGAACAGTGAACATGAAATGATGGCTATAATGTGAAGTAACAGTGTCACTCAGTCAGCATGAAGTTGTGTGTGTGTCTGCGTGTGTGTGATTGTGGGTGCGTGTGCGTGTGTGTGTGTTGTGCTGTGTTTGGCAGAGCAACAGAAGCTCCTGGTCCTCCAAGCCTCTCTGATCGCTATAACAGATACAACATGTTTACCATCACACACTGTCTCTCTCCCTTTATACATCTTCTCTCTCTCTTTCCATTTCTCTCACTCTAACTTTCTTTTTTATTTCTTCATCTCCTCAGCTTTTTCTGCTGTTCAACCCATTTTATATCATCTCTCTATCAATCTCTTAATTTTTCCCCTTCATTCTACCCTTCTCATTCTTTTTCTCAACTTCTGTTTTTCCAGATGATCTTTAGCCATCCCCCCTCCTCCTCTCCAGAGGAAGAGAGAGCGTGAGTGAGAGAAACAGACAGACAGACAGAAAGAAAGACAGAAAGAAAGAAAATAGAAAGAGATAGATAGAGAGATAGAGATAGACAGATAGAGAGATATGACTGTGGATGTTTTCTCTCAGCCATCAATAGGAACCAATGTGAGTCTGATCTGTAGAGGAGTGTGTTTCTGGGGGAGTTTCCACTGAGTGGCAGCAGACGTTTCATGGACCAGCACGTGGGGTGTATTATGGATTACTGTGTGTGTGTGTGTGTGTGTGTGTACAGTATGTGAGTGTATGTCTAGCCCATTCTCCTTCCCCTATTGATGGCCTCCAACATTCACATGTCATAACCTTGCCATGGTATTCCTGCTGCCTGGGCTTCACTGACCTCTGACTGTTACCTCCTGCCCCCTGTGTGACCTTGCAGGCTACATGGTCCACAGCGCGTCGTACGATGACGTTCTCAACAACAGGTGGTCCTCCAGCCAGTCCAGTGGAACACACCTGGCTGTAGAGAACCTCAAACCCAACTCCAGGTGTGTGTGTGTGTGTGTGTGTCTGGCTCTGTCTGTGTGTTTCTGCAGTAACAAAGGATTTGTTCAACATCTAATCTCCCCCACATGCTGGGTGTGTTTGTGTGTGTGTGTGTGTGCAGGTGCTTGGCTGCAAGGAAGTGGTCGCTCTGTGTTTATTTGTTGTATTAGAACATGTGTTTATATGATCTGATCTCCTAAATCATTCTGATATTAGACACATGTATCATGTTTGTACCTGTGATCTGTGAGTGGAGAGTGTGTGTGTGTGTGTGCCTGTGTGTAGAAGTGTGTGTGTTCCAGGAGTGATATCAGACAGTGCAGGGATATTGTAATGCTTATATAAGAGACTAAGAGGTCCGCCGAGTGATTTAAATCACCGTTCGCTGAAGGCAGGTTCAAAAACAGGTCTAAATCATCCCAAAACATGACACACTGCAGAACTTCTCCAACCAGACTGGAGAAATACACAAACGGAACACTAGGGAGATCCCTGTACACACAGGAACTCAATAACGTGATTGAGCACATTGCAGACACGCATGCAGATACACACACTAACCTTTTTGAATTTGTTAAGAGAGTAAGGGGGAGGCCGGGAGATGGGAGGAGGTGAGGAAAGGAGGTGGGGAAGGGGGGACGAGGTGAGGGGGAGGAGGACAGGGGAAGAAGAGAAGGAATGGAGCAAAGCTGTTATGACTAAGGATATTCAAACTCAAATGTAGCATTTACAGTGAATTACTGTAAATGGATACAAAAAATTTGATTTGTTTGACTGGAGTTTGCTCATCATCCAAGACAGCAGTATGAGCTTGTAGAGAGCTGGCTTTAGGGACATTCAAACTCTTCCATTGTCCTTTCAGGCCTGGAGAACACTGAAGTGAGAGGCTCACACAGTACCTGAGCCTTTTAGGAAACCCCAAGATTAGACATTCTAAACAAACCATCATCAATTTAGTTTCTCGTGTCTTTCGCTCTCCCTCCCCCTCTCTCTCTCCTTCCCTCTCTCTCTCTCTCTCTCTCTCTCTCTCTCTCTCTCTCTCTCTCTCTCTCTCTCTCTCTCTCTCTCTCTCTCTCTCTCTCTCTCTCTCTCTCTCTCTCTCTCTCTCTCCCTCCCCCCCCTCTCTCTCTCCTTCCCCTCTCTCTCTCTCTCTCTCTCTCCCACTCCCTCTCTCTCTCTTGTTGAAGTTTTCATCCTGTCCATCTGTCTGTGTCAGGGACCAGTCACACATGACGTTCATTCACATGGAGGGTGAGAGAGGCAGCAAAAGAGTCAGAGAGAGAGGGAGAGAGAGAGGGAGATCAAGTGAAAGCCAGTGTGAAGAAGAGAGACAGGGGGAGAGAAGCAGGGGGAGCCGTTAACATGGGCCAGGTGTGGATCCACCAGCCCGGTCTGCCGAGGCTACACACGGGAACGGGCAGACACTTGGCTTCAGCTCGCCGAGTTATGATGTGTGTCTCATTTGTTAACGTGAGAATCAAACACAAATAGAGCAGGGGAGTAAAACCCTTTCCAAGGGGTGGAGGGTGTGTGTGTGTGTGTGTGTGTCGGAGATTTCCTTTCCCTGTGCCAATATGGTGTTCAGGGTTACGGGTATCCACGGTTACGGTTGATGGTGAAGTAGTTTATGGGCTGTCCAGAAATTCCCTTTAGATCTTTCTGGCTGTCAGATCTGAGACCATCTGAGACCATCTGAAACATTCACACCCCGCTGTTATGCACTCACACCTACACATGCACACATGCCCACACACACACACATACACATACAATATGCTAAATGTAAAATTCCGTCACACATCCCAGGGTCAAACATTCATACTGGTATATTTTTGGGTGAAAAACAAACATCCACACACAAATACACTTACACACATACACACGTCCCTGCCTTTCACTATGTCAAATCTAACCCTCAGAGACAGCTGTCTCTTTCTCTCCCCTCTCACTCTCTCTCCTGTCTGTGTAGTGATATAGTGGTGTTCAGAGTTTCCAGTGGCTCTAGTGATTGGTTCCAGACCTGCATTGGTAATGTTGTTAAAGAGACCGGGTTAGAAGCAGTGGACCGTTCCCTTACTGCAGGGTACCTCTGCAGGAGAAGCAAAACACACCCACACAGCTTTCTTTCAAATCCTGTCTCTCTCTCTCTCTGTCTCTCTATCTCTCTCTGTCTCTCTCTCTCTCTTTATCTCTCTCTCTCTCCCTCCCACTCTCTCTCTCTATCTCTCTCTCTCCTTCTCTCACACACACACCATGCACCCCCCTCCCACACACTGAGTGAGCTCACTGCAGACATGCTCTGCTGTGCTGTCTGGGGAACTCTGGGTCATTTAGTAGAGCTAGCCGTGTAATTACTGCTGTATAGGGTTTTGTGAGTTCGACCCTCCATCTCACTATCCCTCCATCTCACTACCCCTTTGTCTCTTTATCCCTCCATCTCACTATCCCTCCATCTCACTATCCCTCCATCTCACTATCCCTCCATCCCACTATCCCTCCATCTCACTATCCCTCCATCCCACTATCCCTCCATCTCACTATCCCTCCATCTCACTATCCCTCCATCTCACTATCCCTCCATCTCACTATCCCTCCAGCTCTCATTATTTTAGCTTTTTTTTTTTTTTACTGTGGAAACAGCTAGCTCTCACCCACCAACTAATGTGATGTTGTATGCGTGGACTGATTGAAAACAGTAGAGATATTGAATGAAGTTCCCTGTTGAATGTGTCTGTAAGCTCTGCTTGGTTCTGTTCTGGTTTAGGTACTACTTCAAGGTCCAAGCGAAGAATATATTTGGGTTGGGGCCAGTGAGTGAAACGCTGACCTATATCACTGAATCAGGTAGGTGAGACTAAGCATCAGTTATTTGGAAATAGATTAATGAAGTAGAAAAATAGAAATTGATTGAACTAATTATTAATTCAAGATCTATCGGCCTGATTTTGTTGGTTTAGGGAGTTTTGCATTCATGCTTTACTTGCTTAACATAAAGGTATTGGTTTAAACCAGGCTCAGCTCTATTGTCTTTGAAACGGAAAGTTGGCCTCTCATTTGACATTGTTTGGTATTTCTTCCAGACGATCCCCTGCTTATTGAGCGACCGCCTGGTAAGTACAACAGAAGATTCCCTCAGGGTTCTCAAGGGAAACCAAGCTGTTTCTTACTGGTGTCTCTCTTGTATCAAGTCCTTCCCCCTCTTCAAGCCTGTACTGAGGTGAGGTGAGAAGCAGTCCCATCCCATACGTACCAGGGGCTGACACTCAGCACTCTGCTTGGCACTGTGCCACGGTGGAAACATTCCTTCCTTTCCAAACCCATGGCAAGGAATTCTGGATATTTATTGTTTTTAATTAAAAGAGTCAGTCAGGTATGGAGAGAGGAGGGGAAAGGAGGGCAGGTGCTCCAATTCTTAACACTATCGTCACCACAATCGTCATCCCCCCCCACCTCCTCCCTCTCCTCCCCTATCCACACCATCTCCATGGTTACAGCGTCATGTTTGAAAAGTAAAAGATCAAACACATCCTGAAACACTGAACTACAATACATTTATGTGTGGACTTTTTTATAGACTTTCTTTAATTCATTATTTTTTTACGTTTACAATGTCAACTTCATTATTTTTGTCTACTCCACCTCATCCCCTTCTGTTCTGCTCTGTGACTCCTCCCCCTCATTAGGTGGAGAGCCAATCTGGATTCCCTTCACCTTCAGATTTAACCCTGCTCACAGCGCCTGTAAAGGAAGTCAGTTTGTCAAGAGGACCTGGTACAGGAAGTTTGTAGGCGTGGTCTTGTGCAACTCGTTGCGCTACAAGATCTTCATGGGAGATGGGCTTAAAGGTTGTCTTCCTTTATCTGCTATTTGTGTCTTTCTTCTCGTCGCTATTTCTAACCAGGATTCAGGGGGTTACGTAAATGCACTGTTGATTGAGTACTTCCTCTTTTACTCCTCTCCCTCCCTCCATCCTCTCTCCTCCCCAGATACATTCTACAGTATAGCAGATAGCTATGGTCATGGAGAGGATCACTGTCAGTTTGTAGACTCCTACCTGGATGGAAGGACAGGCATGCCCAACCTCTCCAACCATCTGCCCACCGCACAAGGTAAGAAAACTCACAATCCCATCATGCATTGCTGTGGCCTTCCCATGAAAGTTTAGGGATAAATAAGATGCATAAGAGTGTAGTTTCCGTGTAAATTAACCAACTTTGTTGGTCTTTGTGTCTCCTAGGTTACCGCCGTTCCCACCGGCAGGAACCAGTGACTTTTGGACCGATTGGCCGCCGCACACCCCACCCCTTCGTGGGCTGGTACGAATGTGGGGTGCCCATACCTGGGAAGTGGTAACACAGGGGTCACTGAGAGGTTGTTGCCGAGGGCGATCAGATTGTGTCCCCAAGCCTCCCACTCTCATTGACTCCGCCTGATAAGGACGTACTGTAGCTAACCATGGCAGAGGAAGCCTGTATAGAGCTCCAGAGAAAGAGAATATAATAGTTAAATCAACATCAATATGTCCCTGTATTTTACAATTGTGCACTTTTTATATAAAGAAGTCTGTATATGAGGGTTGGAGGGGAAGGGCTGCCTACTTTAACTCTTAACTCGTCTTCCGGATCGGAAAGTGTGTGTTTTTACCTAAATATTCCCAAGCCCCTCTCGATATTTATGTCATCCAAAGCAAAAAAGTATTTAATGATACAGGTGTATCATTAATTATTGTGTTGTTTTTTGTCATCTATAAACCAAAGCACAATCTGAACTGTAATGGGCTATTTTGGTTTGAAACGTGTGTTCTCCTTGAAGAGATGTTTATTGTAACAGTGGCTTAAAAAATGGCTTCTGACAACTGCTTACTGTTTGTGTTCCTCAACTTGCTTCGTGTTTTTAGAATCTTTGGTGTTTTCAGAGATTCCATGACCAAGTTCTTGTGGAGGTATTGTTTGTATACATACATTCATTGAATAAAAGTTTGAATATTTGCTCAGGAATGGTTGGACGTTGAATAAAAAGGTACTATAGAAATCAAAGGATGAAAAAATATCTACATCTTTCTTTATGGGCACATTTGTTTCCATCAAATACAACAAACAGAACATCAAATATCTATGATAACTTCATTTCTATGCTACATTTCTTTATTTCACCATAGAATACAGTCCAGGACATTTTCCTGAGTTATTTCGACTTGCAATTACAGCAGCTAAAATGAGCACCATTGCCAAGAATCCTATGATTAAGGAGGGTGGGGGGAAGTAAGAGAGAGTAATGTAGAGAATGTCAAGAGAGATCCAGAGAGGGGGGAAGGAGAGGGAAAGACAGGAGGGAGAAAGAGCTAGATGGAGAATAGGTAGAGAGAGATGGAAAGGAGGCACCAAGAGAGGCTCAGATGAGGAACACTTTCATAATGGGAATGAAATTTGGCGAGAGCTGCAGTGCTTAGAGAGCTCAGTCCAGATTGATACACCCGGCTGGAGGAAAGGAAAGAAGGAAAGAAAGACTGATTGATAAGCGAGCACTCTCTATCCCAATGTGAGTGAATATAATAGCCATTAAACTAAGTCTTAAGTCTTTGAATAACATACTTACGTTCCCATGGCTGTAAGTACATAAACAGTTTGTTACCAGAATCAACGTTTTCAAAACGGTTGAAAACAACTGTTAATCAAGACAAAGCCATTCTCTGGGAATGTTATGGACTTTGTCCACCTCCTCTGTAACCCACCAGCATGCTTTCACAGCATATATTTCATTGATAGATGAGTGAATCAGTGTTGAGGGTACCCTTGCTTTCCTTGGCTACAATAACATTTCACATAGTCTCACACCATTATCGGTTCATTCATCATTTCATTTCAAACTTGGAGGAAAAATATATGTCCATGATTCACAATTATGGGAGGCATATGTTTCTGTCCTCAATGAAGCCAGTCTAGACTTTCTAACTGCTTCTTTGAAAGTTTTTTTTCTCTCACTCCTGTACAATAGTTAGGGTTATGAGACACATTCTAAATGTATATAATAGATATGAAGGTATTATCACTCAAATCAACTGTCATGCCTCATTCAAAAACAAATTGAAGGTGTCCCAGTGGCTGGCAGCACGAGGAGGTGTTCAGGTGACCCAGTGGCTGGCAGCACGAGGAGGTGTTCAGGTGACCCAGTGGCTGGCAGCATGAGGAGGTGTTCAGGTGACCCAGTGGCTGGCAGCACGAGGAGGTGTTCAGGTGACCCAGTGGCTGGCAGCACGAGAAGGTGTTCAGGTGACCCAGTGGTTAGCAGCACGAGGAGGTGTTCAGGTGACCCAGTGGCTGCAGCACGAGGAAGTGTTCAGGTGACCCAGTGGCGGCAGCACTAGGAGGTGTTCAGGTGACCCAGTGGCGGCAGCACTAGGAGGTGTTCTCCTTCACAACACTCATCCAACCTCAGTCTCCTCCCTCGTTTTCTCCCTTTCAACCCTCACCCTTTCATCTCTCCTCTCTCACAATCTCTCCCTTCCCTTATCACTTTTGCTCTCTTCTTACATTTACATTTATGCATTTAGCAGACGCTTTTATCCAAAGCGACTTCCAAGAGAGAGCTTTACAATAGTCTAAACACTGCGAGCAGCCAAAACATGAAGCATACATTGTGAAAACCAACTTATTCTTCATCTCATGTAGTCATCTCCCTTCTCTGGCACAAGAACCAGTCAGAACAGAACCACACCATCACACAACCAGCCAGACAGTCATCATCTCACACAACCAGCCAGACAGTCATCGTCTCACACAACCAGCCAGACAGTCATCGTCTCTAGTGTTGTGCTGATCATGTCCACTGGAGATAATGGTTGTTTCACTGGGATTAATAATGAAATGATTTGTCAGCTTTACTATATATCTCCCAACTGTGTCCGTAGCAAGTTTTGACTTACGTTTCCTCCAATCTGGTTGAGTGATCACTTAAATCTGCACAAACATTTTTTTTTGTAACCAAATGTATAGTATTATATCAGGTCACCAGTACGGGACCTTTTAGTTTTGTTTGAATAACTGATGAGCTAACAAACAATAAATGTCAGTATCAGCCTGTGTGAGTGTACCTTTGGGAGAAGAAGAGAAAGAAGGAAGGAGAAGAGGAGAAAGAAAGTGACAGCACGTGTGTGAGGACAAGCACATCTGCTGCAGATGTTAAAGAGCTGAGGGAACGGATCAAATCTTCTCAGCTCCATTTTTTTCATCCAGGACTCCTGGATGTGTGTGTATATGTGTGTGTGTGTGTGTGCATTTTTCCTCAACAGTCCTATACTGCAGTTTTTGCTCCATCATATGGCTGCCCTTTATTGCAACAACCAGACCTAAACCTAAACTAATCCTAACCAACCAGACCTAACCCCCTTTTTACAATTAAGTGCACTGAATTAGACTAGGAGGTAAAACGTCTAGTGCAGAGCTTTGCACAGCCCTACTCTAAAGTCAACCAGTAATGACATGGAGACAATATTGTACCATCCAAATCAAATCAAATTTATTTATATAGCCCTTTTTACACGCAAGCATGTCACAGAGGGCTTCACATGCGCCCATCGAACTGCCCCTCAACCAACCTAAACCCTCAAGGACCCATCCAAGCTCTTTACTGCTATGTAAACCACCTTCCTGCCATAAGACAATACAGATGTTTGCTGTGCTCATGCTAGTCTATTATATTTCATTAAGTCCTTCTGCTCAATAATAATTTTCAGGCATCTGAATGAGAGTCAAGGTCTGCATGCTGTGGAGGAACTGCGTGATATTTTATAGAGCGGAGGTCCCAAAGGCCATGCTGTCTTGATTGAGTCCAGGCCTGGCTGACTTTCCACACGTGGACCTAAAGGCCGCAATCCACGGATGGATTTCAGAGGCAAAATTCTGTCAAAAGAGAGCGTTGAGCTGGTACCAGCACAGCGTTGCAGAGACCATGGAATCCACGTGCTGCACTGTGGCACATGTGAATGTCCAGTTACATTAAAAAAAACACAGCCACTTCGTAAAACCAACATATTAGACAATGCTATTAAATGGAATATATTTAGCTAGGGCTGACCAAATATCCATATATTTGAATATGAGGAATGACAATGCTTAATTGTGAGGTTATTAGAACGTCAATTACATCAATTTGTGGTTGCAGTGAAAGGAGACAGGACCTCCAGCGTTTTTCCACATGTTGTTTTGGAGTGTCTTTTTGAAAGAAGTAGGTCATGTGCTGTTTGAGCTGGAAAAAGTTAGCCCTCATTCTGACGGGATTAAATCATCGGTATAAGAAGCAGGACAGGAGTGCATGTGTGTGTGAGTGAGAGAGAGAGATAAAGAGAGAGAGAGATAAAGACAGAGAATGAACAATTTGCCACCATCACTATAGAGTAATTTCCCATGACAACTGAACACCAAGCATCGTTTTGAGGACTAGAATACAACAGATCTTGTATCTTGCATAACTGATTTCCACAAAGTTCTTTCATATGATAATAACTGATAATTGCTTCATGGCATAAACAGAAATGAACTCAGTTTATGTTTACAGGCTAACTCACAGACAGGAGTACTATTTGACCTCATATATACGGTGATTGTCTCTGGTTATAAACTTTGAACATTTTATTTAAACACCACATTTTCGCAAAACCAATCCATGTGTGTGTGGCAGAAAAACAAAGGAAAGTTAAACAAGTAAATAAGACAAAGAAGGCAAGCTGAAAATGTTTATTTTCTGGAAAATAAACTGAAGCTCTGTGGGAGTAAGGAATCCGAAACAGTTTGTTTTTATCACCAAATTATAGATGCTTCTCGAGTACATTTCTTATGAGCATTATCTTGTCATTGTGTACATCATCCCTTGGTATCTAAAATGTGATATGACCTATGAGTCAGTATTACTACTGTAAGTGGTTCATGTTTTTCCTCTGACTGTGGATGTTCATCTTCAGATGGGATGGGGTGTCTCAATATACCCAACATAGTGACATAACAGCGCAGTGTAGAGGGAAGTCCTGGGTCACCTGAACTGGTGAAAGACAGAAAGAGAGAGAGGCGAGGATGGAGAGAGAGAAAAAAAAGAGAACGTTTGAATGAGAAAAAGAGACTAAGCAACTACATCCAACTGAATTTCTTTTTTTTTTATAAGCCCCTCATTATAATGTAACAACAGTGATTTCTGGATTCTTCTGGAAGAGTTACTCTGGGGTGACTCTGAGGAAGGATGAACGCTGTATCCAGGGAAGTTTTGTGTCCCTGGCAACTGCCCCAAGAAACAGAGGAAGCCAAATTCCCAAGCACACAGACCAGAGCCACAAGCAACAAGACAAAAAAAGAGACTTCCCTTTCACCAAAAATGCTTTTCCCCCAGAAAAAGAAGTTAGATGGATACACAAGTTAAGGGATTTCTCAACTACCTAGAGACATAATATTTTCCTGACTGCTGTGACAGAGCAGAGACAGTCAGACAGAACCAGTTGCTTTGCAAACCATATTTCTTTTATTATAGAAGCTTGGGACCGGGCCTCAGAACAATTCTTTCACTCAGCTGCTTTAGAACTGCGATCTGATCCCAGATCCCAGGTCAGGGTTAGTTCATCTCCTTGGCATAAGGCTATGTCACGAATGGACACACCATGCTGGCCAATTGGAAAAGTGTGTGGACACAGTCACTGGAAAGAGCTTCCATGGGGACTTCATGAACAGTAGTACAAAATTGTTCATTCAGTTGGGTTGAGGTGTATGTGTGTTAGTTAAACTACAGGTAGAGAGAGGAGAATGGAAAAGAGAAAAAAAGAGAGGAGAGGATTGAGAGAGAGAAATATTCTTTAAAGCAGAGTATGGAATTCAAGAAAAAGAGTACACAAAAGTTAGGGAACAAGACCTTCAGTTGAATTTTTTTAAATGATCCTAAGAAATAGTGGAGGAATAGGGAGAGAGGAGAGAAGAGAGTGACACAAGGTGGAGAGAAAAAAAGAGAAAAGGGGAGATGAAAAGGGGCAGTGGACTTAGAGAGGAAAATTGTTCTGGGTAAGTTAGTCTCTGCCAGTTCCATTCATGAGGAGAAGTATTATGGAGAGGTCTTCTTACTCGGCTCTGGTTGCCGTGGCAATGCTCTGCTGGTGCATTCCATCTCCCCATTAGAACGTTAGCCTAAACCATGCATGTTGGTACGGGCTTCTCCTAATGAAGTTGGGAAGTTCACACACAAATATATACACATGGCTCTATGTGAACACACACACACATACACACGTGCACAGACATGCATGCAAGCCTACAGACAGGCTCCATACTACCATCTGAAGGATACATCTGAGAATATTTGTGGAAAGTGATTTCCAGGTATAGTACGTCATGGTGCAGATGTTTAGCCACATATCCCTATTCTGTCACCAATGACATTCCTTCAGGGATTCAAATGTCTTAGATTTCAGTCTGAGATGGAGAGAAAATATCTTGGATGAAGAGAAGAGTAAAGACTTGCTGTTTTTAATCACATTTGGAGAGCAGAGGATTTCCTTTCTCAGTTAAATACTTATTCTGTGATTGAGTGTTAATGACTTTGCTCTGTGACTGGCTGTGAATTCTGAGGTGTGATCAACCTTAGACACACACACACACACTCACAGACACACACACACACACACACGCCATCAACCACAGTGAATACATCATTATTAAATCACAACTATACTTCACATGATTTCTAAAGCTATTGGTTCAAACCCTAACAAATCAAGCACCACCCAAGGGCTTCAGGGTACAGTACCTTCATTGATAATCCTTTCTTTGTTTATGAATACCGTAGATAAAACTGAGGATTGTGGGCAAAGTTTGCTATGGTTTCAGATGTATAAGAATATTTGTCACATTGTCTTAGCAAAAATATTTACATTCATACAACATGCAGTTATCTTGACTGCGATGCAGTCTTTACTGCCAGATCAGGAATTAGCATGAATAATTTAAGAGTTTAGACAGCTGTGAACGTTAGTTTGCTTAAATGTGCCAAATGTACTTGAATTCAATGGAATGAGGGCAGTTTGCTTACAGTTGAGTTATTTAAAACGTTATGTTTCAATATTTGAGTTACACACAGCTGCAGAAGTTTTTTTTCTTCCTAGGAATCATTTCTCTCCCTCGTCCCCACTTCCTCATACTCCTCCCTCATGTCTTTTGAGGTTCTGATCAGAGGGCTAGATGTAATACTCTTTAAGGAGTGTTATAATTCAACTGAGATGACATGAGCTAGATAGTCGAACAATGCTAACAGGAGCTAACAGTCTAGCAATGCTATCATGCTATGATTCTGTGATGCATCAAGACTGAAGATGAAAGAGTGAGCGAGAAAGAGAAAAAGCGAGTGAAAGAGAGAGAGAGAGTGTGACAGAGATATAGCCAGAAGAGGAGTGTGTGTGAAAAGATTGAAGGAAAGGGAAGACAGAAATGGAGGACAAAAGGGAGATGTATAGTTGAGTTTCCTCTTTGACAAATGGAATTTTAACGTTTGCAACAGAAGGTCACCACAGGACAACCACAATACTGGACCTCCATAACCCCATTCCTTTCATAAGCCTGTCTCAGAAGCCAATTAGACCCACTTCAGTTCAAACTAGCAGCTGCATCTCAGCTACATCCACGTAACATGATGTGAGTAACAGACACCCAGGAGAAATGACCAGCCGGAACTAACTGGCTCCCAACCAGCGCCATTGTGTGGCCGAGATACAGAACTGCATTATCCCTCAGAGCTAAAGCCTGAGAACTGGAATCCACCACCTAAAAGCTAGATAGACTGTAGAAGCCAAACAGTACCAGCTAGACTACAGAATTGTATAGTAGACAACCCTCCATCCCTGTCCAGCAGCATGTAGCTCCTGGATCTCTGACCCCACTGCTGTGAGTACTGTGATTACTGTGAGCGCTGAGGGCGAGTCCTCTGGTGTGTTACTGGAGAGCCATGCCAGTGAAGATGCTATGGCCATAGGCTATCACTCCTGACCATCAAAACACACATCTGGCAGATGATTTATTTGTCTGACAGGTTTATTGTGGTTGGGAGCCATCGTTACCCATCTCAACCTTCCAATGTCGAACGGTCCCCATGACAATGTTGACCATGGTAATCAGTGAAGTTATTCAAATATTTACACAGACATCAACAGCCAGAGTTCAGTCAACTTGTTTTGAAACATCCCATAATGCCAATATTTCCCTGGAAACATAAACAATGAAAGAGTAGACCTTTCAGCTGCATCTTCATCATTCTACTAACAGTAACATTAAAATATTTGTGAAAAGTGTGAAGTAAATTTTGCATGTAGGACTGTCTAACCCCCCCCCCCCCCCCCACGCTCTGCTTGGCATGTTACTTCCTGATTTACTATTACAGGATGTGAAAACAACCTGCACGGTATCACATTTAGTAGCAGTCTTTCAGTTGTAGTGTAGAGAAGTAGCTACAGACATTTTAGGCCAACACAGAGTCAACACAGCCTGTTTAACAGCATCAAGTGTGAATGAGGCAATTTAACTAGACACACAAAACGTCACTTGAAAGCAATGAGGCCCTTTTCCAATATCCAAAGCTGGGCTTTGATTTTCTAGTCAAGAAGCTGGAAAGAACTCCCCCCCCACCTCCCATCCCCCATCCAACGCCCCCCCCCTCCAAAGAAATTAGTGACAAGTAGTCGCAAAACATAACACAGACTCATTTTATTCTCTGCATGAGACTATAGAATGGAAAGAGTTTTGGTTCTTTCCCTCTCTCTTTCCCTCTTCGTCTCTCTCTCTGTTTTCTGTCTTATTTGTGAAGCTTGCACCACATGTAGGCCTAACAGGCTTGGTGTGTAAGCCTCTCTGTGGGTTTAACCTATCACAGATGGAATAGGTGCGTTACTCTCTAGGAATTCACACATGCCTCCAGGCCAGCTGGTGCTGCCACACTTCTGAGCTGTCTCACCACTAAACTGTCTCACCTCTGAGCTGTCTCACCTCTGAACTGTCTCCCCTCTAAGGGGTCTCACCTCTGAACTGTCTCACCCTGATGTGTCTCACCCCTGATCTGTCTCACCCCTGATCTGTCTCACCTCTGAGCTGTCTCATCCCTGATCTGTCTCAACTCTGAGCTGTCTCACCTCGGAGCTGTCTCACCCCTGATCTGTCTCACCTCTGAGCTGTCTCACCTTGGGGCTGTCTCACCCCTGATCTGTCTCACCTCTGAGCTGTCTCACCTCTGAGTTGTCTCATCGCTGATCTGTCTCATTCCTGATCTGTCTCACCTCTGAGCTGTCTCACCCCTGATCTGTCTCACCTCTGAGCTGTAAGTGGAGGTGTCCACTACAAGGGAAGTCTGATCCTGATCCGACTACAAGGGAAGTATAGAGATATATTATATATATAAATATATAGGTATATATCGTATATGTTTCTCTGTTTCTCTTTATTTCTCTTTCCTCGTCATGTCTTTCTCTCTCTCTCTCTCCTCCTTGTCTCCATCTGCTTATCTCTTTCCGTGCGTCTGTCTGTGTGAGAGTTTCTCTCTCCATCCCTCCCTACAACATTCCATGCCTCTCCATATACGACTTGCATCATTCGATCAAGAGACTATCTCAGACGTGGTAAATGATACCCCCATGCCTGCTCTCAATGGGTGAGAATCCCAGACTGAGAGATAAATAATCAAAACAGAGAGAGCATCTGGAAGGATGGCTGATAGTGTGGAGGAGAGATCAGGCTTGTGCTTGAACCCCTGAACAGCACCGTCAGTTGTTATTCATAGCTTCCAGAGGGACACACTTCTGGGATGGGATCCACTTGCACAACCAAGAAAGCATTCACACACTCACGCACGCACGCAGACACACACACACACAAACACAAACACACACACATTAGCCCACAAGTCCTCCCTACATTTCCCAGGATTGTTGAAGCAGCTTTACTGTCCCCACCAATTCCCCAGCAACACCCTCACACCCCCCAACAAATCATTCATTGAATCAGTAAATGAACAGTTAAGCCTCAGTAGAATCTAAAAAGCATACCATTTCCAGTTCATTATGCACCTGACACCTGGGATTAAGAAAGTGCTTTTCTGCCCTTCTACTTGGCAAATTGCATCATATCCTTAAATCTAGGAACGAGGAATGAAAAGAAAACATCTTGAAAAGTCATTTCTTAACAGTAAAGTCATACATGGAAAAATTATTACACTTTCTCCAGAGTGTCTTCCAAAGCGATATATTTCTTAATGTCGTATTAATGACAGAGCTGTGAAAAACATCCTATGTGTAGAAGCCAGAACGCAGAGGGAACAGGTCCTGGTCTGACTGGCAGCTACTGTACAGCTGGCAACAGAAAACACATGTGGGAAGCTGACTGGCTGGCTGGTTTTGCTGGCTGACTAGTTAGTTGGTTGATTTGCTAAATAGTTAAGACTGACTGGTTTGTTGTAGATTTTATTGAATATCTGATTGGTTTCTCTCTCTCTCTTACACATACACACTTTCTGGCTAATCTGTGTGTAATTACCTTCAGTTGGTAATTAGCCTTAACAACCTGATGTCATCCTGATAACTACTCCCACTCCCTCGGCAGTGGGATGCCTATGTAGTTGGAGTGTTTATAGCCGTGGAGAGTGCCTCCTAACAGATCCAGCCTGTGAGTGTCATTAAGCCTAAACAGTGTTTGTGTGTATATGTGTGGGCTAATGATAACACATATTTGTGTTTACATATGTGTGTGTTTTCAATCCATTTGGTGGAGTGGAACTGTGTTTGTATGTGTGTCAATCATAACCCCTCTAGAAGGTTTCAGCTGTGCTGCCCTGCTTGTTAAGCACGACCGTATGTGTGTGTGTGTGTGTGTGTCAGTATGTGTGTGTGCGTGGGTGTGAGGTCATCCATGTGTTGCCAGTAAGAGTTACCCGTACACCGTTCAGCCTCACAAGTACACAGGGGAGAGGAAAGAAAGACCTTGCAAAAGCTTTACAGCTAATTAGCATCATCCAGACCTTTCCTCACCAAATCCAGGCTATCACTGCGTGTTTGACTTTATGGAAGAGATTCGCTCATGCAGAGAGTATGTATGACCTTTACAAACCAGGACCAGAGCTTCACCCTGTCCAGACATCAGCCAGCCTACACATAGACTGTGGAGCCAAGCTGGGGTTGAGGTGAAGGAGAGGAGAACAGGACGGTTGCTAAAAATGACATGTTTGTGTTTGGTATGAGTGAAGCTGAGAGTGAAAGAGAGATGTGGGAGGAGAGGAAGGAAGAGAGAGTGAGTGTGTCTGCCTGCCTCGCTGGTCAGGCAACCTCTGAACCTGGACACAACAACGACCGTGGAAAATCTCCTGTCACAGAGTATATAGCTCACGGACACACACACAGACTAACAGACACACACACACATACTGCAAGCTTAGACTTCAAACATGCTCCCTGATACGCACCTTATGTTGTCCGTGACTACAATCTCGATATGATAAAAATTCTCAGATCGTACGACCTTTGACCCTCGAGTACAATCCTGTCACCCGCACATGCCCTGTCCAGTTAAACACAGTTTAAAGCAAACACCACATTTGAGTTTCTATGAACAGAGTAGCCACAGTATCAAAACCTGGCTCCAATTACTAAGCTACTGCACAGACTTCATTCTTCTCTCTCACACACACATATACACACACATACAGTCCCTTTTCTATGTGGTCTGGCTATCATTTAAAACCAGATCCCCATGGATTCCACAGGTGAGGAGTATAGAGTAGAAGATCCAGGAGTCTTTCACCTCCAAAACCCTTCCCAAAGGCCATCTAAAAGCACCGCTGAGAATACTGTGGGAGACGCATCCAGATACTGACAGATGGATCATCGGGGCAAGTGGAGCATTCAGTGACCCCCAATTTATCTCTCTCACTCTCTTTCTCTGATTCTCCTTCTCTCTCTCTCTCTCTCTGTCTGTCTGTCTGTCTGTCTGTCTGTCTGTTTGTCTGTGCTCTCTGTTTCAGATTTGTTTACTCATGGGCCTGGTCAGTCTCATGTTTAGATGGATTGTGAGAAGCGAAACAGCAGTGGGTTCTGCTGGATTCTAATTGGTTCTAATAGAACCCTGTGCCACCTGGTTTTATGAAATCTAGCGGCCCCTGACCTGGACAGGGAAATATTGCATGTCAAGATAGTAGTACGCAGCTGTTACTCATCATGATCTCTCTCTGTGAACAACCAAGCCGAAAACAATCAGCATAATTGTTCTTTCTTTTTGTTCTGTTTGTCTCTGTCTATCTCTTTCTCCCTCCCTCTCTCTGTCTCTCTCTCTCTCTCTGTCTCTCTCTCTCTCTCTCTCTCTCTCTCTGTCTCTCTCTCCCTCTCCCCCTCTCTCTCCCTCCCTGTTCTATGAGGTGGTGAGCAGGTCACCCTTGCTTCCCAGAGAAAAACACGCCTGCCCCTCGTCTGCGGCTCAGCCGCGCCAGGTTTCCGTTCCTGTGAGTCAAAGAAGACAGAACAACACAGGAACAGTTAATAGCGTTGGCAGACTGTGATCAGGTATTAAATCTTATCGCCTTCTTCAGCCTCACATGCCCTCCATGTAACTTGGACACAAAGATCTTTAGATCCAAAGCCAAGAATTTATCATAACGGTCGGGAATAATGGATATCAATAGGCCATAATGAAGGTTGTTCTTCTCACTTCTTTGGTGAGGTAACCAGCTTGTCAGGACGAAATGTGCTGCCTGATTTGTTTGATCTTATAACATCATTGTTTTCCAGGTTTTAGTTAGTATGACTGACCTTTGCATGCTCTCATTCATCACCACAGACAGAGGTGATTGGCTTGTCTTCCAATCTGTTCTACCAGACTTATATTCAATTGGTCAGGGAGCTACAATGCCTTCTGGGCTTGACTGGATTAGTTGCTTCGATATCAAAAAGGAAAAAACCTGAGTCAGTTCAGCGTGGGTCTCACTCTACATCCATCCCTGTTTCACAGAATGGATTGATGCCAGAATGTTGTTGCAAAGTACACACAGAGCTAAACGTCCTCTGTCAGACGAGTCATTGGACATCAGACCAGGCGAAACCAGATGCCGAGACAGAACTTTCTCCGAACCAATAAGAAGCTGCGTGAACTCTCCCTCGACTTAGACGATAAAATGTACCTCACTGTATAGCGTAGGACAGGCCTGTCCATGGACAGAAGCCAGCTTCTATGGTTTCTTAAGTGTTTCCAACCCAAACAGAGACCTGTGTGCATGACCCGGGTCAGAACACACTCTCATCTCTCCAGCAGGTGGTTTGAGTTGAGACATACCGTCTGTCCTCATCCGCACCCACATTCCTTCAACAACCTGATGTTTTATTTTGTTTTTTACTCTGCAGTTCTGTAAAACCTTTGAGCACATGTCTGTTTTATGGATACTGGGAGAGGGGTGGAGAAGGTGGGGTGATGGAGAGGGTTCCCTGACCATCATTATAAACAAGAACATGTTCTGCCTCCTCCTGTCCAACACGCCCCATTCTCCACCAACAGAC
The DNA here is from genome assembly GCF_021917145.1 of Hypomesus transpacificus. Taxonomy (NCBI): domain Eukaryota; kingdom Metazoa; phylum Chordata; class Actinopteri; order Osmeriformes; family Osmeridae; genus Hypomesus; species Hypomesus transpacificus. The sequence continues at coordinate 10,763,275 of NC_061065.1, read as the reverse complement.
ATGTCAGGGGTCCTTCAACCACAGCAGGCATTTCTGTGGCCACCTAAGAAGCAAACTAACTATTATTTTAAGGTTTGAGGGGCCCTCACGTTGGGAACACATGGCAGAAGATGCTTTCCTTGAAGACAGGTTTATGTTACAGTACAAATAAAAGACAAAAACAGAGGCCTTGGGAGAGGAGCAGGTGCACAGTCTGTGGGACAGCTCAGGTCTTCACACTAAAACAGATGACTGACGACTGAAGCAAAGAATGTATTGTGAAGTGTGAAATTCAACATTCTAAATGAGTTTGGCCTGACAGGGAGTCTAATCAAGGGCTCACATTGACACAGGGACCCTCCTGATCCCTAAGAACATGTACAGATGGAAGTATGGGTGTCATCAGACATGCCCATGACAGTCAGTACGTTGGAGTCCCTTCAGCTGAACGTCAACTGCCTATCCAGGTCAACATCATTACCATATGTATTGAAGAATACTCAATGCTCACTTTTCATCAATTTTCGTGAGCTTTTTTCCATGACAGCAGGAAATGTTCTCTCCCAGACGGGAAGCACAGTCTGCTGCACATGCCAGCACCATATGGCACCTTGGGAACCTTTATAATATCCTGTCTCTCTTCTTCCAGATTCCCTCACCCTTTTTTTTTTTCGTTCGTTTTTCTTCCATGCTTCCATCCTGAGGGCCAGGACAGGGAGGATCTGCTGACTCTCACCAAAGGACCCAAGAAGACGGCCAAGACGTGCCTGAAAAAACCTCTCCATCCTCTTGATTAAATCCAAGGGGATTCTTTTTCAAAATCCAGTCAGCTTAATTGCCAAGATGTATAATAAAGAGAGAAAGAGAGAGATGAGTGCCAAGAGACGGGAAGAAATAGACTGTGAGGAAAAGATGAAGGCCAGAAAGAGAGAGACAGAGAAAGATGTGCACACATGCACATACCATCATTTTCAAGCCTCACCACGCCTCTCGTTTACAATGAATGATCAGGTCATCTCTGGCATCTAATGAGTTTTTGACTTCAGACAACCGCTGGAGACTGACTGGAGAGAGTCAACTCGGACGTGAGTCGAGTCATGGTTTAGGATTTCAATAAGATGTATAATCTGGTCTTTTTAACACAATACAGACAGTGGCCTTGTGTCTTACCAAAGACTCATACAGCTGGCACTTTTCTTCGTCTTTTCTTTTCCTTTCTTACAGTCAGACAGGAAAGAGAAGCTATTAGGACTGGTTCAGTGAAGGAGCTGTGTGAAGTGTGGATGTGTAAGTCTGGACAGCGCCCAGGTAAACCCAAATGACCCCTGGGCAGCACCAATCATCTTCTCTGCTGAAACCAAGTTTAGTCCAACCTCGTTCAAACTTCAATTCTGGTGTGGGTTTAAATTCAAAGCAGTTACGTAACTGTTGAGAAACAGCTTGCATTTCTGGCTCTCTTCTTCTATTTCTCGCTCTATCTATCTCTCCCTCTTGTTCAAAAAAACTTTCTGGTTGAGAAGTGTTGCTGCAGGTGCATTGAGGCAGTTCAGCCATGTTCACAAATATGGCTGTTCATTGACAGTTATTCAAGCAAAAGTTATACTTCTAAGCATACTTCTAAAGTATAAGTTCAAACATACTTACATTCTGTATATTTAAGTTGTGAATATACCAAATCTGTACATTTGAAGTACACTTCCAATTATGTGAAAATGAAAATGTATTAAGCTCTCATTGCATACCTTCAAATTACATTTAAGTATACACTTTTTTTTCCACGGGTGGTAATGTTATGTAACTCAACAATCTCTGTAGATGATATAGAGATATAGATATATATCCCCATGATTGACATGAACATATAGAATACATGTCAGTCTGGGGTGTTTAAACCATGAATGGGACTCATGAGTTGTGCACAGAATAGGGTGGGCCTGCACTGCTCCACTTATGTCTTGACAATAAAAATAAGACCAGGCCGCTAGCCAGACCCATAGCATGGTGCCCTGCATCCGCTTAATACCCACACCAAAGGAAAGCTACATAGGCTATTCATTTTCTTCATGAGTGTGCGTGTCTCGAAGTGCTCTGCATGTGTTTGTGGAGAGAGAAGAGATCAGGATCAGACAGACAGCTCCAACAGCAACATGCCTCCTAATTCTCCCATGTGGCTGCTATTGAGTGTCCTGTAGGACACAGTATCCATGCTAATTATGATCCCAGGAGGTCTAGACAAACTGTAAAAACATGAATATCACCAGAGACCTCAGGAAACTGGACGTGCCTTACAGTTTGACGTGCATCATCCAAAACAAATAGTTAAACATGTCTTTTTTTGAATGCTATGAAACCACAATGGGAGGGAGGGATGGAGGGAGAGAGGGGGAGAGAGGGGGAGGGAGATGTAGTTGAGTGGATGAGCATGGTGGTCCCGATGGAGAACGTCTTTCTTTTTCTCTCCTGGACAGATGTTTGCATGAGAGAGAGAGAGAGAGAGGGGTATATAGAGAGAAAAGGAGAGAAAGTGTGGTGGGGAGCAGAGACTGTTTCCTCATTTATTGTATCTCTACATTCTGTATTTTCTCTGAGGTCTCTCTTTTCTTTATGAGGTATGGTGGAAGGAAATCATTTTTGGCACACCCTAAGTTTTACAGAGGAAAAATAGGCCATTCTAAGACGAGCCATCATCTCAACCCATGGGGAAGACTACTGTGAAGTTGTTCATTAAAACTCTGAATGGAAAACATACCCCCCTTTTCTGTCCCAGCTCAGGAGCATCCAGCCTGTACTTTCAGCGATAATAGTAATAAAAACATCAGCAAACATAGAAGAGGCTCTTTGGAACAATGTGGCAACAACTGCATGGTTGGTTGGTCCTAACTGTTCAGAGGAAGGGATTGATTGACAAAAGATTTGACAGCTGTGAGCAATTTGGTCAGCCCCAGTAAACTTGTCCTGCACTCGCAACGACAACAGCTCCAAACTAGACTGATTTGAGATAAAGCCCTCCTACTCAGTTTTATACAATTGATAAAATTCAAACATCATTGACTGTCTGTCTGACTTTCTTGGATGGAAACTAGAAAAGGTTTAAGAGGAGAAGCCAGAGCACTCAACTCTGAATATATTTACAGACAGTGCCACCTGCTGGTAAGATTGTTATTTTACTCACTTGGAGAAGGCAGGCACACTGCGCTTGCAGATGCTCATCTTTCATAGCTCATCAAAGCACAAATAAATCTACATTTTTTTTTTTTTTTTTTTTTTTTTTTTTACATAATACCCCTGAGTAGCCTTACCCCTGGCTGGCACTGTAAAATCTGCTTAAGCTTTAAAAAAGCTTTTAACAGGCATACGGTTTATATTGCATTCCCTACGGTGCCTTTTAGTTCATGTTTCCATACACGATTAACACTGTCCTGTCACTGATAATCTATCATAGTGGAAACCAGCTTCCAAAAGGTATTTTCTCACAGGCGATTCATGTCCGAGTTCAAATTAAAACAATACGTCTTGTTTTCCCAAGTCTGTAATTCATTGTCGGCAATGCTTTTGTTGAAAACACAAGCAGGGAAATCTGCTTACTTCCTTACTAGCATTCTAACATGTTCAACTTTACCATCGCTGAAGGAAGCATAACTTCACACAATATAATAATATTTATTATATTACATCAAAAACAGGTCTCTATCAACATTTCTGATTGTGATGTGACATATTCTGAATAAACACACAGCTTAAGTTAACAAACTGTATATAATATGGATTACTTGTAGTATCCAGTCATCTCGAGTTGAGTATGGAGAAGCTGAGCAGCCCTTGCTGTGAGAGGCGGCCATTTTGTGCGTTTTGAGAGTGGTCCTGTCAGGCAGGGGTCAAGGTGTTCCATGGGAAACTGTGTCTACTTCTTGGCACTCTGCAGGCGCTCACTGACATTCTCCCAATTGATGGCATTCCAGATGGCTTTGACATAGTCAGGACGGACGTTCTTGTACTGCAGGTAGTAGGCATGCTCCCAGACGTCTATACCCAGCAGGGGGATTAAGCCTGAGAGAGGGAGGGAGGGAGGGCGATATTGATGGAGGAAAAATGTATGTATCGATATCATCTATATATTCACACCAGTTCCACCAGACTTTACAAACTGAAATCTTCCAAATTCTACAGAGGAATCTCATTTTAAAACCCACATAACACAATATACATTCTAGAATAATCTAGTATATCTATCATATGTAAACCTGGTCACCTTGGACAGCCACCTACCTGTAGTTCCTTGCAGGGGATCCTGGTTGGGGCAGGCAGCGATACGTAGACTAGCGCGTTCCTTGTCAAAGCCCAGCCAACCCCAGCCTGAGCCCTGGACAGCTACTGTGGCGGCAGACATCTTGTCCTTCATATTCTGGAAGGAGCCAAAGTCCCGCTTGATGGCCTCCATCAGCTCACCTGTAGAAGGACAAGAACGAAGACCAGAGGAGAAGAAAAGAACATAAGGCATTGGTGAGAGGGAACAGGGATACGTACAGGTGTGTACATGTGTGTGTGGGTGTGTGTGTGACTGCTCCTGACTTCTCTCACCCTGAGGCTCCCCACCCCCATTGGGAGAAAGGTTGGTCCAGAAGATGGTGTGGTTGATGTGGCCTCCTCCATTGAACCTCAGGGCGGGCTGGAGGCTCACCTGGGCTGTCACATCACCTTAGATAAACAAGCGAGTGAGAGATCAGCTCAAATCATACCTAATACATCACTTCAGGCTCTACTGTTCATGTAGTACACCTGTACCAAAAGAACACCGTCCTGTCAACACCATCGCAGCTTAAACCACCTGTCAATGCAATGCTCCTAGTATCCATTGTTAAATGTTCCCTCATGGCTTCCATAAGACTGTCCACCTTGTGGGTAAACACCATGATCATACCCTTGGCCAGTGCCTCCTGGTATTTCTCCTCTGTGATGTTGAGGTTGTTGACATATGTGGCGTGGTGCTTGCTGTGGTGGAGCTGCATGATCTCAGCATTGATGTGGGGCTCCAGCGCACCATAGTCGTACGACAGGTCGGGAAGCGTGTGCTTCTGTCTGGCTGCCACCGCACCCAGGGCTGGGCTCAGGTTTGCAGCACATCTGGACGACATGAAAACCATGAATCAGATGACATTCTAGTCAAAGTATAGCAGTTGAGATACTGTACATATGTATCCCATCAAACAATTGTGTTGTAATTTAATGTAATAGTGATTGGTACATTATTGTGTGGGTTGTAGACTAACTAGAGTACGTAATGCTTTCCAACTACAAATAGACTAACTCCACACTAAATAACACCAAACTGAAATTGAGTGTGGATGGATTACCTAGCAGAGAAGTTTAAATGGGGTCATTCTTTTCCAGTTTGAACAAGAATGTTAATCTCTGATTCTTAGCATGATCAAAATGTGTCAGTTAGATTATCAAAACACACAATAATCACAGCTATCTTTACGTTACGCACCTAGCAGGACAGTTGGCAAACTTGCTGGCTAGAATATCTATACAGCTAATTTAGCTAGAGCTCCTTCTGATCCCCGCATTAAGTAGGCAATTACTGAAGTGTAGCTAGACTAGCAGCTAGTAATGGTTGTTTGCTTGAAAGGTTACTTTCATGAATGGCAAACTGACTGATCGATATTAGTGATAAGGCTGTCCTCCCGCGGTTAAGGCTAGCTAACTTCAAATGATAAAGTTATAGCTAAACCTATAATGTATATTCTAGTTTCTTAAAAGTGTATTGCGTGATGGTTTACTGTATTGGTAACGTAGCTAGCAGCAACGTAAACAAGTGTCGAACATTTTCACACAGAGATAGAGATGACTAATGCTACTGTAGTACTAGAGCTAATAACTTTCCCCGACTTGGTTTGCAATATAGCTAGCCTAGTGCTACTACCCGAAAAATAATTTGCGTGCATTGGAATTTTACCTGCGAACATGGCCAACTCTGCTCAGCATGCTCATAGTTTATTCAGCTCTCAGTCAGAGGGTTTGACAGTGTCACACACTTATTTCACACGCTGCCCTTGAAATTTCAACTTCAACCTGACAGGGAATATACCATTATCAATGCGTGGGTGTGTACGTCAGAAAATGTGTTTTTTTGGTAGTTGGAGAACTACACGCACAAGTAACAAAATCACTGTGTTATGACATTTATATAATTTGTGTATACATAAATAAACACTTCAAATAAATATCGGAGAAAAAAATATGTTTGAAACCTTTTCTTTGTGTATTTATTTGTGTCACACCTGGTTTACTCCACTTTGTGGTTTGGTCCACATGGCCTCTTTACAACAGTGGAAGGCAAGAGAGAGTGCTTCTGGCTAGGTAATGTTTCATTTATGCATCACTTTGTTTGTAAAATGTCAACAAATTCTATACTTTCAGAAATTACTATTATGGTAAATATTCCCTATCTCAGAAATATCGGCATATAATCGTGATCGACCTCTGGTGCTGGATTCAATAAAATGTTTTTTCATGGCGAGTGTCAACAACCAAACGTTGTTGAAATGGCCCCGCCCCATTTAGCACTGCAACACTGCTGTGCTGCCGCGGCGCTTCATACTTTGCGGAATTTGCCCATCTCCTTCCCTCATTCTCCCTGCTGATGGCGGCCGTATCAAAACCACACGATTAACAACAGCCTAGCTGTAACAGATATTTATCGATTTGTTTCATTCGTACGTTTCTGTGGCAGGGCATTAAGCGTCCAGGTTTCGAAATCGAAGGAAACGGGTCCGGTGAGTGTACTCGTAGAATTTTGAGAAACACGAGCCCGCGCTAAGCAAGACAAGAACGCAGGGAGAGTCTCTTCCTCCACCGCCATTTTATGACAACAAGAAGTAGAAAACATTAAGTAGCTAACGACTGGTGCTACATAACTACGCCAAAACGTGCGCTTTCCGGTCCCATTTACAAAATTACGTTTTCGGGTAAACATGTAGCCACATATGCTACACGTACTACATGATCATTTAGTTTGCTGTTTCTGTCATGCTAACCTGCTGTAGCTAGCTGGATAGCTAAGTAAGTTAGTGCTAGCTAGTCTGCATGAATCTTCCAGTTGCATTTGTCAGTGCGTGTACTCAAACAAATTCATCCTAATAGTTGTACATATATTTGTATGAAAGTGTTGGAAGCTGTCAGACCAAAATTCACAACATTAGCTAGTCAGCGAACATGCATCATACTAGTTCTAGCCAATCGTAATATTATAACCATCTCTGTGCCACATTTCTTTTCAGGTCCTCAATATGACTAATGAGGAACCTCTCCCGAAGAAGGTGAGTGTTTTTTTGTTTTTTACTGTATCTAATCTACAGCTCTTTGGCTATTGAGGATGAGGCCCACCCCCTCCACTCTGTCTATCTTATGTTGTTAAATCTTTCCTGTCCAGGTTCGCCTCAATGAATCTGACATGAAAACCCTAACACGAGAGGAGCTGTGTGTGAGGTAAATAGTTGTTCTGGACTGATTGCGAAATAAGAGTCGAGGATGCTGTGTCCGTTTGTCAGGAGAGTGTGTTCATAGTGTGTGTGTTTTCTCCCCTCAGGTGGAAGCAGCATGACGCCTATGTCCAGGTCCTCGAAGCAAAATATGCTGACCTCAACTGTAAGTTCTGACACTGTGGCGCGTACACTTAAATACTGAATCCACAGTATTCAGTAAAATGTCAATTTGGAAAATGTTAGCATTGAATCTCCCACTGGGCTTTTATGCAAAGTCATCCTCTCAGTTGTACTGGCAATAGTAATATGAAGAAGGAAAAAAAAACTGATGCTGATAATCATTTAATGTGACGGGATTGAATATCATGCTACATGTGAAAGTGAATGTCTTTTTGCATCTCTCACTGTCGGTCCCAGCGAACGATGTGACTGGCCTGAAGGAGTCTGAGGAGAAGCTGAAGCAACAGCAGCAGGAGTCTGCCCGCAGAGAGAACATCCTGGTCATGCGCCTCGCCACCAAGGAGCAGGAAATGCAAGAGTGTACGGTACGTATCTCATGATGCTGCTTCCTGTGGCCTCTGGATAGGACTGACTGACAGGATCATCTTTCCTGGAGTTCTAAGCAATTTGGCAAACTTTTTTTATGGTTAACTTTCAAGTGAAATATCAGCTTTTTGTGATTCGACTGCAGCTTGTTTCCCACATGTTAAGTTACAACCACCTTGTGAAAATCTTGACCCTTGTCCAAAAACCCATGACCTGCGGAAATGATAAAGATGAGATGGGAGTCCTTGCCTGGCTGGGCAGGGCTTCCTCTACACTCTGATTGACTGCATAACGGATCAGCAATCAGCTTCACGCTAGTCCAAATTCACTCCCCCAAATATTCTGTAAGGGCGACTGAGGTCATTTAAACTGATTGTGCCAAAATATTGTTAAAGAGAGTTTAGTCATTACTCTTTCCCGCTTTGTGTTGTATTATATATCTGTTGACCCTTGTGTGCAATGCAAACAGTAGAGGAGCCTATGAGGAATTAAAATATGCATTGTCACTTCGATGTCAGCGATACACAGTGATCGTCAAGCTCCCATTATATTACTGCTTTCCTTATCTCTTACGATGCGTTTGAGCTACCTGCAAAAAACAGAATGCAAATCCAGTCAAATTTTCTAAATTTCTAATCAGCAGATGGTGGAAACATTCAGGCATGCGGGCAAGATAATCTTGAGAGTTGTGTAGCACGTTATGTACTGGTGCATGTTACCATGTAACACCCTGTGTCCTTCACTCCTGCAGACCCAGATCCAGTACCTCAAGCAAGTCCAGCAGCCCAGTGCAGCCCAGCTGCGCTCCTCCATGGTGGACCCAGCCATCAACTTGTTTTTCTTCAAAATGAAGGGCGAACTGGAACAGACTAAAGACAAACTGGAGCAGGCCCAAAATGAATTGAGTGCCTGGAAATTTACACCTGATAGGTAAAGACAATCAAAATAACTCCCCCCCTCTCCACCCACCCCCTCCCAAAAAAGGGCAAGACTTCCTCACTCCCCCCGGCCCCACTCCACTGCAGGCTTGCAGGAACGATGGTGGGCGGGAAGGCTGAGAAACGATGTACTCACCACGAGACTCAGACTTTTAAGAAAAGACATAAAATCACAAAATCCCCACAACCACCCCAACCACACCCCCACAAAAAAAATGCCATGTTTGTGTGCTCTTGTACTGTCCCAGCTACATAAATCACGTAATCTAAAGTGAAAAGACAGTTTGGTCAGGTGACACTTGTGGTCAGTTGACACTTGTGTTTCAGCTCTTTATTACCTCCCCCACCATCCAGGGGGCTGGAGGAGTCGAACTGTTCCTGAGAAGGTGGTCACGTCCGACACGGATATGCCCCGCCCCAAGCCAGACAGTGTCCAGATTTTATGGGGGGGGGTTATGGTGGAGAATGATCAGGCAGTCTTGGGCAAACTGCTGGAGCAGGGAGTACCCCCTAGCCTTAAAATCATCAGATTGAACATATAAAGACTATCTCCCCCTTCCTTACCCTTTTATAAAGACATTAAACAGTGGAGTATGCCACACCTATACCCGCTAGTGCACTCAAGACTCTTACAGACTTTTTCGAACAGATGTAGAGTACTACGGGGTAAATATCTAGGATAAGATATAAGACTGGGGAGAGGGGCCACTAGAATGTTTAAGACTGTGGGGGAGGAGCCTCTAGAATGTTTAAGACTGTGGGGGAGGAGCCTCTAGAATGTCTAAGACTGTGGGGGAGGAGCCACTAGAATGTTTAAGACTGTGGAGGAGGAGCCTCTATACTGTTTAAGACTGTGGGGGAGGAGCCAGACCCTCAGCCTAGAAGGGACTGTGGTCGAGGCGTGAGGGTCCCAACGTCCACGGACCCACACACGGTTAGAGGGTATTTACATGTTTCATTTTGTTGGTTATTTATTATGTTGCTGTTTGATTTGCTTTCCTCTTTTGGTTCTCTCAATCACTCTCAGCGCTCACTGCAGTGTCTCAACCACTAAACCAAGACCAACTGAAACATTGACAAATGAATTGTCTTATGTCAGTTTTTATTGTGAAACATACACTGGGTTGGTGCTGTGAGTTCAGTGATTTCCTACAGAATACAAAATGTCAAACAAAGTAATGTTACAAGTTTATAATGTCGATCATGTATTTATTCTGTGTGCAAAGCTGTTTTTTGTAATTATGTGGTTGACATCACTTTTCCCTCCTAGCCAAAGACCTTTGACCCGTTTCATGTTTAGGTCAATTGCAGTCAATTGCAGCCATTGAGCATACTTGCACGTAATTAACTGGAAAAATTGACTTATTAGGCTTTCTGTGTTTCATTATTCAGTCTTAACTAGACCATAATGAAGTAACAAACATCATAGTGCTTGCGGCCCGTGTCTTACAATGTTCTTATACCTCTGCCACAATTGAAAGGTTTGTAGAAACAGTAATCAGAGGAAGTTCCATGCCACGATGCCCCCCCCCCCCAAAAAAATATTTAAATGTTTGTTGAATTCTCACTAAGGGGTATGGTTTTCAGAATTTTTTTTCCAAGGAGGTGCAACCTGTGGTTTAAATTAAAATATTGTTTGACCTGTGGTTTAAATGATTGACAGAATCTTCCTGCTAGGTCAGCTCAGCTCATCTGCTAGGTTCCCCCTAACCATCTGGGACTTTAAGTCATCCTCCTTCTAACTGATGGTCAAAGTACTTGCTTTTAATTTAACAGATATACTCCTACTATTAGAGACCAAATTCCCTACTTAGCATTTTTGGACGGTTAGGTAACATGACCTTACAGTGCCTTATGAGCTAAACACCCAGTCTCACTTGTGATCTTGGTGATGCTAAAGCAGTGTGCCGTGTTACAAGATTTCTAACGTGCCATGTTTTCTGGTGCTATATAACAACAATGTGTTGCTCAACGTTTTGTGCTGCTTAGTTGAACGTTTGGACTTTTTTTGTGGTTAATAACTCAGATCCCCTACTAATATCATATGTTTGTGCTCTTAAAGCATTTTTCAACCCAAAGTTTTTCTTCTGACTTGGAAGAGTTGATGGTTTATTGCTGATGGGGCTGTTTGAGTCTGGCTCTACTCTGAGATTTTTGTAAGTGCAAGTGTTTTTTGTTGTTGTTGGTAAAAGAGCTGAAGGTTAATCCCTAAAGGATTGATTTTTAGCTTGTAACAGTTGGCCATTCTGACTGTAAATTTTAAGTTTTCTGAAGTAACACGTGGCAACCCATGTGTTGGTTTTAAAGGTACATCAAAGGTAAAGGTTACAACATGCTATACACCTTTTGATTCTTCAAATATGTTGTATGTATAATGTTAATATCCCCAAGCGTTGCCTTAACCTGTGTTTGCCATAATGTCCGTCTTGTCTCCCTGGTATCTGTATGTGTCTGTATCTCCCCTGACCACCTAACATCCTCTAACCATGCACTGTGAACAACGGGCAAAGTCCTCCATCTGTCTCCGTGCTGTTAAATTCAAATTAAGCTGCCAGACTGAGATCAAGGTTGGGACTGCTGGACATGCTGGTGTGCCTGGCTTGGCCTGGCCTGTGGTGCTTGTGCTGTGGTTCACCTGTGTGATGTCAGGCCTGTCTCCCTTGCAGCCAGACGGGGAAGAAGCTGATGGCCAAGTGCCGCATGCTGATCCAGGAGAACCAGGAGCTGGGCCGCCAACTGTCCCAAGGACGCATCGCCCAGCTGGAGGCCGAGCTGGCACTGCAGAAGAAGTACAGCGAGGAGCTCAAGAGCAGCCAGGACGGTGAGGGGAAGCACACTCTCTCTTTCATACCTCTACTTCCTGAGTTGCTCATTGTTTTCTCCAAACTACACTCTCTTGTTACTCAATTTCTCCATCTCTACTGTATTGTTAATCTCACCGTACCACCTTGACTAACACATTTTCTGCGGGAAACCCTGCACTCTACACCATATTTCCTCTCTAACTCTATCGCAACACACAAACAACCCTCATTGTCCCTCTCCTAATTGCTATTGACTCTGTTACCACCACTCTTCTTTGTAATGGGCATTCATGAGAAACTTATGCGGGAAATGTTGCGCAAGCAAGCTTCTGTCTTTGTTTTGACGGGTATAGTTGTCTCTGTGTGTTTGGTCTCCTCCCCAGAGCTGAACGACTTCATCATCCAGCTGGATGAGGAGGTGGAGGGCATGCAGAGCACCATCCTGGTCCTCCAGCAGCAGCTCAAGGAGTCACGCCAGCAGCTCACCCTGAACCAGGGCTCCTCAGCTGGGGCTGGGCCCAGCAGGACTTCCCCTTCTACCTCCGAGCCCCCCTGCCAGATGGAGCCTCCCACTGCAACCCTCTCCACCGATCCGGCCGAGAAAGACTGCGGCAGGGTGTCCAACGGACCAAGCAATGGCGACGCCTCCTCCCAGCGAAGCGAGACGGCCACGCCCAGCTTGTACCGGGAGCTGAGCAGCACAGAGGAAGACTTCCCCATGTCCCCCATGGCCTACAGCCCCGGGGAGGCCGAGACAAAACTCTCCAACCACTCAGAGGAGGCAGGGGCCCAGACTAGCGCGGTGGGGGCCGTCGGGGGGGCGGGTCGCTTTGGGAGCCAGCTGAGCACGAGCTACGAGAGCGTGGACTCTCCCACAGGCAGCGAGACGTCCCTGACACAGCACTCAAATGACACAGACTCCAATATCGACCCCCACGAGGACAAGACGGTGCCCATCGCCAAGGGAACCAGGACTGGGGGGTCTCGGCATGCTCAGAACGGCCTAGACTCAAGCATGAATGACAGTGTGGTTTTGTAATGTATTTTGTTTTGTAAAACATACTTTTGTCTTTTTCTTTTGATACAAAAACACAAACCACATCGACAAACCGTAGTAACACAGTACTTCTGTCCATAAACTGTATTTTTTATTTTGTTTTCCTGCACCCCTCTTCATTGCCTATCGTGACACTTAAATCACATGCGTTGCTCAACAGGAATATTATGTGAATTAATTAATGTTCGTAGATTTTGATTTGAATTTTTTCGTATTCAAGATAGCATTTTATTAATTTGCTCAGTTATTTGAATGTAGTCTGGGGATTTTTTCAGGTCTTTTTTAAACATCTGTTGTGAATCAATTAAGGTCAATAAACACAATTTCACAAGTAGCTTTGCAATGTTCAAAGACTGTGTTGTTTTAGATGTTGACCTGTTTTTTTTTCAGTTTTAAAAATGTCCATCCTTGGTAAAACGAAGTTTCTGGTTGACTTGTAATTTCTACACCGTGTATCTTGTTGGATTCGTATTATTCTGACTTTTCATGTACTGACCAAATATCAATAAATACTTTTAATATGACTCAGACGTCTTCATTCAGCCGTGCATGCCAACTAGGACAAAACAACCCAATAAGTGATTAATGAGGACATTAATTGACGAAACCTGTGCTAAACATACCTTACATGAGTCCTCCCATCCACGTGAAGGAGCTATAACCAAGCTTAACTGTCAGCGAGTCCATTGAAAGAAGGTAGATGACATCCTCACCAACCACAACACTACAGCGTTACAGTCAGAGGAACATTGGAGGGATTCTTTACCTACACGCCAACATGAACACCGAGCATGTCGTTATCGTCTCTGCAGCAAGGACCCCCATTGGTAACTAGTCTTGAATCTTGTTTTTTTGTATATTACCCAACATTAGTTGTACTACGTAACTTCACCGGGCTTGCTAGCTTTAATGCTCCTCCGTACAAGAATCAATGCTTGCATGCTTTTTTTTACAAAATTACTGTAGACAACGAAAATAAAAAGATGCTTCATAGAATACAATTGTGTATAAATATTTCTCAATATCGCATCTGTTTATTGCTAGATAGGTACATTTAATTAGATAAAGTGATTCACTGGTCAGCTCGCTGACCATGAATGAATCACCAATGCTCTGCCGTGATTGGCTGCTTTACGTTCTGCCCACATTCTCGATTCGCTCATTGGTTCGCTTGTCATAGTGCCATGATGGAGAGCGAATGCCTGTATGAAACGATGAGCATCAGTGGGAGTGTTTGATGTTGTGTATCGTTGTTGCAACATTGCAACCTTGAGTCAGATATCAGCTATATCTTGTAACAATGTGAAATGGTAGATACTAAAGCTAATCAATGGATATGTTAACTTTTAGTCAGTTTTAATTTATTTCTTTGAGGCTAATTCTGTAGTCTTCTGAATGTAGTTGGTCATAAACATAGTAGGCCTATTGATCACTCACACTGAAGCTAAGAATAAAAGGTTAAAAACTGACCGTTTTCCCTTTGTCAGGGTCTTTTAATGGTGCCCTGTCCTCGATGCCGCTGCAGGACTTGTGTTCCGTGGTGATAAAGGACGTGCTGAAGCGGGCCAGCGTGAAGCCAGAGGACGTGTCCGAGGTCATTATGGGACATGTACTGACAGCAGGTTAGGATGTTGTAACCATTTGCTAAAAGGGAATTGTGCGTGGCCATTCTTGGCATTACAATGAGCTCTTTCTAGAAAATAAATCATAAGAATGATGGATGAAGTTTGACCTCCCTTCTCCTGTGTTTCCCCTCTCCTTCCCCTTTCCTTCCCTCTCCTCTTCCATTCTGCCCCTTCTCTTTCCTCCTTTCTCTGGCCAGGTCATGGGCAGAATCCTGCCCGCCAGGCCAGTGTTGGGGCAGGTATCCCTTACCTGGTCCCAGCCTGGAGCTGTCAGATGGTTTGTGGCTCTGGGCTGAAGGCCGTGTGTCTGGGGGCCCAATCCATCCAGACGGGAGAGTCCACTGTGGTCGTGGCAGGGGGGATGGAAAGCATGAGCCGGGTAAGTGCAATACAGCAGAGAGGTAGACATAGAGCTTTAGAGAATTCCGGTCCAGTTCTGAAACAACACTTCTCCTCTGATCCCTCAGGCTCCCCACACTGTACAGATGCGTGTGGGCGTGAAGATGGGAGACGCCTCCATGCAGGACTCCATGGTGGCTGATGGCCTGACGGATGCTTTCCATGGGTACCACATGGGCATCACAGGTCAGGGCCAGGACGTCACACCATACTTTGTTGACTAATGCCACCTGTATTTTGGATACACTTCTGATGAAATGAGTGATTGTAACATGTTTTTATAGATTACACTAATTTGCTAATAACATGCTACTTACTAAATCCCCCTCGATGTATGAGGAAGTATTCTGTGGATCTTAGGCTGGTGTGCTTGTTGTCTGTCCTGGCGTAGCTGAGAACGTGGCCAAGCAGTGGAGCGTGAGTCGTCAGGAGCAGGACCAGTTTGCCGTTCAGTCCCAGAACAAGACAGAGGCCGCCCAGAAGGCTGGACACTTTAACCAGGAGATCGTACCCGTCATGCTGCCTTCCAGAAAAGGCAAGAAGATTGGTATATTTTCAGTTTGAGTCTGAGACCTGTGCGACCCATATTCAGGCTCCATGTTCCATGTTTTTAGATCAGCAGATTCATAACGTTCCTCTCCCTACAGGACCTGTGGAGATGAAGGTGGACGAGTTTCCTCGTCACGGGAGCAACATGGACGCCATGTCCAAACTCAGGCCCTGCTTCGTGAAGGACAGCAGTGGCACCGTCACTCCCGGCAACGCTTCTGGTATGGGAGGGGCCATGACACGCTGCAGAGAGATTGTGATGTCACTGAGATTCCCTAATTTATTTATCCAATGGCAGCTTGCCAGCTAACCACTCCAAGGGCAGTTGGTTGTCTAGTATGGTGTCTCTTTATATAGACACACAGTACATGTAATGAGTTCATATTTTTATTCCCATTATCTTCTCAGGTATAAATGATGGAGCTGCAGCAACTGTTCTCATGAGCCAATCAGAGGCTGAGAGGAGGGGCCTGAAACCCATGGCCAGGATTGCCTCCTGGTCTCAGGCTGGCCTTGACCCCTCAATAATGGGAACTGGGCCAATCCCAGCCATCAGGAAAGCGGTGAGAACCAATCATAAACCAGGGGCCGAGTTCCCAGGGAGTGCACACACTCATAAAATCTAGGACTCGAGTCTGAAACTAGTTTGGTGTCCACCCAGGTTGAGAAGGCAGGGTGGAAGCTGGATCAAGTTGACTTGTTTGAGATCAACGAAGCCTTCGCTGCCCAATCCATCGCTGTTGTGAAAGAGCTTGGCCTTAACCCTGATAAGGTGAGTACTTCTCTAACATCTCACCATTGACTAACCATACTTCTTTACCCTTTAAATGTGACTATGACTCACTTCCTGCCACCCTGTTTCCTGGCCGGGCTCCTCCCTGTAGGTGAATGTGAGCGGGGGGGCCATCTCCCTGGGCCACCCCATCGGCATGTCAGGCTGCCGGGTGCTGGTGACCCTACTGCACGCGCTCCAGAGGACAGGAGGTCAAAGGGGCGTGGCTTCTCTGTGTATCGGTGGAGGGATGGGCGTCGCCATGTGTGTGGAGAGGATGTAGCTAACAGGATGCTGCTATGGCTGACCTACACCTGGGCTGGCTGCATTCAAGATCACAACATTGGCATCAGAACAGGGTTATTCTTGGCATTGGTACTAAAGGGATTCTAAGATGCATGTATAGCTTATTGGAAAACTTGCATTAATGGTTCTACAATTGTGATTGTTGGGCTATTGTGTAATGGTTCTAAAGGGGATATTTTTACGTTTGAGTGGCTGTTTACAGAAAGCTGTTGTGAGGCAGGATGGATGTAACAGTCCAAGTTGAAATCACTTCTTGAATCAAAATTGCTGTTGACATGTTGTGATTCTTGACTGCTGTGATGAGACCTTGATTTGTCAACCCCATATTGATAATGCACTATGAACTTGGTACTTTATGCCTTCCTATGTAGTTTGCTGGTGAACCCCACACTAGAGGGTGTGACTCCTGGTCTCATCATGCCTGTGACTTACATGACCTTAGAGCATTACCGTGTGGGCTGAGTTCAGCCTATCTACTGTCCTCCTCTGTCTTAGCAAGCAGCTAACTTGACTGATCCATCTATGTCAGTGCCAAAACTACTGTAGCGTAAACCCTGCCTCCCTAAGGAGACTAGAAACCATTGAAACCAGCTTCCTAACATTCCTGTCCTCTATGCTTCCTGTTTCTCTTTGCTCGGCCGGGCTCTCCAACCCTTTCCCTGGAGACACTAGGTTTACACTGACCCCAGTTGTAGCCAACCTCATTCATCTTGCCTAGTTGCTAGAATCAGGTTTGCTACATTAAGGCTGGAGTAAGACAACCTACAGGAAATCAGCTTTTCAGGTACATTGTAGATGTTAGAGAGCCCTGGCCTTATAGGGGCCTCTATAGCCATGTGCCCCTGCTATGAACTGGCTAGTCTTAATATATACTAATGTGCCATACCAAGGCTACATTAGCCAGCTAAACCTTCAGTTCTTCCTATAGTTTGTCTGCATAGAGGTGAATGTATGTTGAATAAAAACTATCAGCTTAAAATGTTCTAAATGTTTACTCATGCACTTATCAATGGTGTACAAATATATTAGACCTCAGTTGTGTGCACTTCCCATACCCGTATATTCCTAAATCCATAAATCCTGCCACCCAATGAAATGTTAGGACTCATGTCAACAACACAGACCAGATTAAATTAGTTACCAAAACTACAGTCATCTACAACCATCAGATTTATTCATGTCTGGGAAAAAAAAACAGTTACAGTTGCCACAGTAACAGGCTGTCCTACTGAAGGAGTGAGGGGACAAACAGGCAAAGTGCACGCCTACTAGGACAGAACAAGAGCTTGCATGTATAAATACAGACGTTACACAAAGCCAAGCGGAGGAGAAGCAGGCAGGACTGGACCCTGGAGGGCCTCTAGTGGTGGTCCTGGTCTGCCTGGTCTTTACCCCTCGAGGGATCCGGACGCCATGGCGTCCTGGTAGGACGGCCCGCCCTCCTTCTGGTCCGGGAACAGCTTGATGAGGTCATCAATACGCAGGATGGTGATGGCGGCCTCTGTGGCAAACTTGAGGCTCTTGGTCTTCACCATGGTGGGCTCGTACACGCCTGCCTGCCGGTTGTCACGGGGCTTGCCATTCACCAGGTCCAGACCAATCCTGGAAGGGTGGGGTGGTTACAGAATGGATCATTATGTCATGTCAGAAAACACAATAACAACCACTTTAGATGTTCCATTTCAGATTTTTCTTTATGTTCAAATATGTCATAAACAGACTGTAGAGACGTTCTACTGACCACTTGAGGTTCTTGCGTTCGGGGTTGACCTGGGCCTCGTTGTGGAAGGCCCGGAGCTTGGCCACCAGGTCAGTGGAGTCCTGGGCAGCGTTCACTGCCAGGGTCTTGGGGATGATGAGGAGAGAGCGTGCAAACTCTGCTATGGCCAGCTGCTCACGAGAACCCTGCAGAGAGATTGGTACAGTTAGGACCAACAGATTCACTCGTTTCTGATGACCAGTTCTCCAGGGAACCTGCTCAATGGCAGGCTTGGATAAACTTGGAAGGATCCATCTTGGATATGAAAGACCAGAGTGGTTGAACATGCCACCCCACTGCCCCAACGCAGGCTCCCTGCCCCAACGCAGGCTCCCTGCCCCAACGCAGGCTCCCTGCCCCAGCACTTACCATGCTGGTGGCGTAGTTCTCCAGGTAGATGGACAGAGCTGCCTCTACAGCGCCCCCTCCTGGCACCACAGACTTTGACTCCAGCACCCTCTTCACCACACACAGAGCATCGTGCAGGGAGCGCTCCATCTCATCACACATGAAGTCATTGGCCCCACGCAGGATGATGGAGGCAGATGTATTGGCTTTAGTACTGAGAGTGAGGTGAGATAGATAATGAGAAAGAGGGAGGGGGATGTGATGAGTGGGTGGGAGAGAAGGGAGAATGAAAACCAGACCATGTTCCACATTTGCTCATGCAGAACAAGTACAGCTCAGACTAAAGACGAGCCTCTTCCTAAGAGGAGCGACATACTTCTTGATGAGGATGAGCTCGTCGTCACACAGGCGCTCCTGCACCACCTCTTCGGCCTGGCCCAGCATGGTGGCCTCGAAGGTCTCCTCTCCCTCCAGGTTAGACAGGGATGGACAGAGTGTGGCTGGGGAGAGACACAGCATGGAGGTCACTGCTGATGCACACATCCTCACAGTCTGCTCTCACAGGGCTCAGTCCTCATCCCCTTTTACAGCCTTTCCTTCCCTGCTTTTTACCATCTCTGGTTTGGTACACACGCACACATGTTGGAGAATGTGTGACCTACCTCCAGTTGCCTTGGCGATGCGTTTGAGGTCCCTCTTGAGCACCCTCCTGACGGCCATGGCGCCCACATCTACAAAGTACTTGAGGCACATGTCGTCGATGCCTCCCGTGGTGAGGATGACGTTGGCGCCGGACGCCAGAATCTTCTGGATCCTCTCCTTGGTGATGTCAGACTCCCTGAGGCAGACGTTAGGATGGTCATTAGACAGTGTGGGGGGGAAACGGACTGCAGATTGGCACGGACAGCATGCATGGACTGTAAGAGCATACCAGCATGAGGTCTGACAGCACCACCATATTACTGGTGAGTTTGTGCAGCCCACAGTCCTTCATTGAGGCAGAAGCTCAGAGAGGAGCAGCAGCCTTGACTGTGGCCTGTCTGCTTTCTCCCACACGTATCACTGAGTACACCACAGACCAGGTGTCACAGCAAATGTAAATGGGAACACCAGGATAACAAAAAGCTGGCTGCTGTGACTAGTGTCTACCTCTGTCTGATTTGGTCCAGCTTCTCTGGGTCGTTGATGACGACCTGGACGCCCATCTTCATCTTGGTCTTCTGGAGGCTGAAGTCCAGACAGGCCACCTTGGCGTTGGTCACTCGCTTCACCATGCCTGGGGTAGTGGGGGCACACCAGGTCAGTGTAACCACACACACACTACAGTGTTTCCCACAGATGGGGGGGGGGTCGTAATAATTCCTTCGTTAATAATTCGTTAGTTAATTTGTTACATTAAATATTAATCCAAAATGATTCACACCTTCACAAAATTAACAACAACTAACATATAATTTCTGCATATGCATGTAGCCACGCTAGTGCTAAACAACTATTTAACTGGTCGGCTCCAGGACGCCGGGTAAGTAGCTAGCTCCTGAGACTTCTCACCAAAAGAACGAAGGGGAACCTTAGAGTAAGGTACCTAGCGAAAAGTAGCCTCAACTTTCCTCGACTTTTAGCTACGGCACTAATGCTGAAAGCTCGCTGATATAGCTGTCGGTCTTACTAGAACGGCGTATGTATGCATTGTTGCTAACGTGTGCTGACGTTGTGACTGTGTGCATATGAGAGAAAGACGCATGAGTGACAGAGAGACGGAGGGAGAGCAGGGGAAAGAAAGAAATGCAGCTGAACAAATACGCTGCGTGTATTAACCTAAATAGCGATTAAAAAAATGTTCGCAATATGTGGCGGCCGGTGTTGATTCTGTGGCGCACCGCCACATATTAGTCTATGTGTGGGAAACACTGCACTACCAACCCAAACTATCCCTTTAACCATGCCTGAGGAAGGAAATGG
Organism: Hypomesus transpacificus; assembly: GCF_021917145.1. Taxonomy (NCBI): domain Eukaryota; kingdom Metazoa; phylum Chordata; class Actinopteri; order Osmeriformes; family Osmeridae; genus Hypomesus; species Hypomesus transpacificus. Next base: position 10,742,747 of record NC_061065.1, on the reverse strand, counting down.
GTCAGTTTAACCACACAGCCTAGTGAACACTTTACCTGAGGGATTGACACCCAATTATGAGCTGACAACTCCTCTCCCCAGTCCCACCCGAACACACAATCATGGTACACCATCACATGGGGAATTCTAATTGACCCATAGGCATAAAGAAAGTATTGCATTATACTGTTTAGACTAGGTATTTGTCTACAGTATGTCTGGCCAGAGAAGTAGAGTCACAAGTTCATCCAAGAAGCACTGCAACAGCCTACCTCTCAAGTCAGGTCTAATATTTCCCACGCGTATCACTGCATATGCCACAGGAATCAGCATAACAGCAATTTTAAATGGGAATTGGTAAAACAGACATGCCCACACACAGGATGGTTATAAGAACAGCATACACACACAAAACACCCTTAGACTATGTACAAAGCCGCACATTTTACAGGAAAAAGGGTGTATAAGAAAATGGTACCCCCACACGTCGTACCTTGTGATCCTACTGTGCAGTTGACAGCATACCCGTTGACCAGGAAGCTCTCCTTCTGACTGCGCCCGTGAGCCTTCAGCACGTTCACAGAGTTGATGGGGTAACGGGCCACGCCCTTCCCATCCACAAACTTCACTGCAAGGGCGGCGTCCACAACCATGTTGGCGAAGAAGTCAGCGTCACTGTAAGGTCAGGGGTCAAGGGGCATTTGTCCTTACTGGGTGACAGAATAATTACAGGAGGAACTGAATCCTGATGGTCCATCTCTACCCCCATTAGCCTATGCTGCTCAGAGTTAAGAGACTTCAAAATGACAAATCATGGGAGTTGTGGTCTATACTGAGAAGAAAGGATACACTCCGATGATCTTGGAGGACATGGAGGTCTTGGCTGCATTGACCAGACACTCCCTCCCCAGGTCGTCTGTTCCAATGGTGAGGTTCTCATTGATGTAGCGCACTGCCTCTCTGTGGAAGGAGGACTACGTTAGGCCACTGAAATCAGGAGCCCTCACAATGATAGTAAACATGCCTCAGTAGTCGACCTGTGTGAATGAAAGCAATACTGGAGATATTTTGCATAAAAGCTGGACTGAACCATTTTGGGGTATGAGGTTTATTGAGGCAGTGTATAAGGAAAAGAGCTGGAACAATAACTATTTATAAATACCGCCAAACACTCAAGTATACCTGTGTCACTCGCTGCAATTACATCAGTGGAACAGTCCCATAATTGCCAACTGCTTGGGTTTATGGGATATGTGATCATGGTGTGTGTCCCTACTTGCAGGCCAGACGGTATCCACTGATGACTGATGTGGGGTGGATCTTCTGCTTCACCAGCTCGTCCGCACTCTTCAGCAGCTCTGCTGCGATGATGACCTGCACCACACAACAGACAACACTACTGAGCAGACAGACCAAGGAGGCCATCATCTAGGAACGAGGATATTGATCTAGTGGTCGTTCAAACTTGTGCCATAGTTTCATATAGAGGTAGCAGAAGAAAGGCTGCGTCAACCCCTTCAGACAACGATGGACAGTCTCTCTCTCCTGTTAGCATAGCCAATCATCCGTGGAGGAAGCAGATGAGTGGTACTATAACAGGAAGTGGATCCAACTTTTTTCCCAATATAGATATATCCCCACCACCTGTCAGCGAGTTGAAAGCATCAATATACAGTTGGTAGGAGAGCTTCAAAGGACTCAAGATCTAGCTTGGAACATTTACCTGCAACACTTCCACCTCCATAGTCAAAGTTGAACCTTTGACATAAGGGTACTAGGACCTTTGACAATAGTACCAAAGAAGCCAAGTCCATTCGCCCACAGCTGTCTGGTGTACTCACCACTGAGGTGGTCCCGTCCCCAACCTCTTTGTCCTGCAGTTCAGCCAGCTCACACAGGACCTTGGCTGCCGGGTGCTCTACCTCAAGCAGCTTCAAGATGGTCGCTCCGTCGTTGGTGATGGTCACATCCTTGAAGATGAACACGAGATTGTTGTAATGTGAAATTATATTGTCAGATATACTTCCAAGCTCATGCACATAGAATTGATAATCAATGGGGAATACTAACCCCAATGTCGTCTACCAACATCTTGTCAAGCCCAACTGGGCCCAAGGAGCTCTTGACGATGTTGGCGATAGAAGATGCGGCCATGACTGTCAAAGGGAAATTGACAAAGAGGGAAATTGACAAAGAAACAGACTATTAAAATGGCCACTAACCTCTCCAGCATTGCTTGACAAACGGGCCATACAAATTAAGTTCATTTTTTAAGTGAACCCTCTTGCTTGCTAAACAAGAAATTATAGTCTAATAACTTCAGGAAAAGTATCCTGTCATTTAACTAGGGGGGGCAGATAAGGCCTGCCACATCTTGCTATAACAGTGTTCTTTCTATCCCGTTAGCATAGCCGTTCATTCAAGGAGATGTGCATGAACGGTACTAAAACGGGACACACCCAAGCAACAGCTTTTAATGCAGACGAACTAGAATACAACTTAAAAGCTGTTGGCTAGCTAATAGGATTTTAATAAGTCCACCACTGCTACTAGCCAACGTTAAGTGGTTACCTTGCAATACGTGACTCCGCAAAGCCATATAACTGTAGTTGTGCACGTACATGCTCAACTAGCCAACACGTTAGTTGGTAGTAATGAGTACTCATCTCGCAGTCGGCATTGTGTCATAGCGGAGATTGTGCATCCTAACAATCAGTAAAACGGGATATGCCTTGCTGACTGGCTAGCTATAGCTTAGCATGGGAGAGGCAACGCAAAATCTGCACGTGCTACACAGCTATGCCTAACACGCTCTCCTACTTTCAAGTGTTAGCGGGCCCACTCTAACTCTAAACATGAACTATTACAAAAATAACACTTACCATTTTGAGTCCGAATGGACTCGCCACTCGTTCTCTGACCGAGCACGTTTAACGGACCGTCCAATAACGACATTTTGGACGAGTAGAAGAGAGAAGAAAGGAAGCGGTGAAATGCACTATGGGTAGCGGTGTGGCGCAGGGAGTTTTGGGTTGATAATGCGTTTGACAGAATGTTCGAGAACAAAACGCGATCACTTTAATTAAAACTGGGTTGACAATTGTACTATATTAATACAATTTAGAAGTAATTATATTTTGTTCAAATATTTGCCGTTCATTTAGCTAGTCTTTATCTCATGTTCTTTGATTAACTACAGTACCAGCAATCTTTCTGGGTCTTGTTTAAGTTCTTTGGCGGGCGCCCTCTGCTGTTAAAACATGACTAGTCTCTCGCCTGTTCCTCCTTCCTTGCGCATGCGCGAAATATTTTTCTCTTGTTGCTTGGTTGAGCTGAATGAAATTAATATAATAGCGTGTGTTAGTTCAAGTTCAAGTCTTTTATTTGTCAGGTACACAGAACAACACAAGGTCAGACTGGGCACTGAAATTCTTAAGACAAGACAACGCAAGCACCTGGCATAACATAGCATATAAGTACACAGAACATACTTTACATCTATGCTGAGCTTAAATAAGTGAAACTTCCTAAATATACAGATAGCAATAAATAATCGACTATACAAACCCTAATACTAAAACTTCCTAAATATACAGATAACAATAAATAATACACTATACTAACCCTAAATGCAAATAAAACCTATTACAACCCTATAACCTATTGTAGTATCTTCATATTAATCAGACTACTACCTGAAGTGAGTTGAATTGACTTTACTGTTTCAACATTACAGTAGCAGACAGAACTCTGCAAGCCTCCGCATGGCACGTGTTCTTCAACTAACTTGTTAGGCAAGAGCACAACCTCAGTGATACCCAAAACAACCCCTAGTGGTTACTCTAGGATACTACACCTATTCTAACCTAGGTGGAGTACAGTCCAATAGTGCAAAATTGCAGATCAGTGAAGTGTACTCTGTCTAGTGTACTCTGTCTAGTGTACTCTGTCTAATGTACTCTACCTACTATCCAAGAGGTTTAGCAATACATTTTTCCCTGGATGTTTTAGATACTTAGATTCTGCATATTACAGTCTGGCCATTTATAAAGCAATTCAGTGATGCTGGTGATGTTACTGTGATCACTATGTATATCAAGTTTCATTGACACGTCAGTCTTTTACACTGAGATCACAGGGGGAATAGATTTCCACGGAGGCCTCAGAAAGGAGTACTGTATATTACAGTCTGGCCATTTATAAAGCAATTTAGCGATGCTGGTGATACTGTATTGCTTTATAAATGGCTTGTATTGCTATACCTCATGGATAGTAGGTAGAGTACATAAGCTAACATACACGATTATATTAATCACGTTCAACTCAACTAAGCAACAAGAGAAAACGTTATGATTTTGCGCACACTCAAGGAAGGGGCAACAGGCGAGACAGAATTCTCTAGAACACTGTCTTGAGCAACTTCTGATAATAACATTGATGGGGCTACCCCTCGACGACCACCTGAGTCAGAAACCAAGGTTCTGCTTAATACCATTGTCCTCCTTGTAAATAATATAGTGATGTGTGATTACTGGAATTGTATTGTTGTTGTATTTAAAAAAATGAACACCAGTTCAAATGTTTCATCAAAAATATTTAACACAAATTACTACTTTACATGAGATTCTTGTATTCTTATGCTATCTGTAATGGGCTTGTTTGCTTGAGTTTGTGTGTACTAGTGTCTGAGACAGAATCTTCATGGTCATTTGAGCGTGGTAATGATCCATCTGTGTCATACTTTTAAGAGCCACAAGTTTTATTTTAAATTAATTTTATTTATTGTCTCCAATACATTTGTTTTCTTGAGCAATGACAACTAGGCAGTTAAAAAAATAACAGTACACTTAACTTAAAAATAAAAGCATTATAAGCAAACCTACAAGAATAACTTTCCTAAAATGTACATCTTTACAAAGTGTTTACAAGTCAAATGTAAAATAAAAAATAAAAAAGTGCAAGAGTCAAATTCAATGAAGGTTGACAATCCCCACCAGTGAAACAAAAGACATAAAACATACAAGGAAAAGGTATATAAACAAATGAAACATACTTCATATTCTTATGTTGTTTTGGGTGCTTTTTCTACCTTGATATGAATAGAAGGCCATGATATTGTGCATTCCAACTTTTCATGAATTAATTATTCTTTCCTCAGATAACCTGATTAAACAGTGCACGTGATAAGATGCAAACATTTTCTGGTAAATTCACAGTCAACATACAAACCAAATTTAGTGTCCCAAAATCTAACTTTCAAAATAAATACATTTTTCTTTAATTTACAAACTGGCAGTGGCCTTTCATATAACAGTGATGAGTGAGGGTTAAGTAACAGGGTTATTCAGAAATAAATAAATAAGACATAAGAAATGCCATAAGCATTCAACAAAAACACAGGGGACAGAAAACTACAAACAGATGCAGTGTCTGTGTGTGTGTGTGTGTGTGTTACTGTGTGTACTAACTGCTCTTTCAGACATAAAAGGAAGTGTATGGGGTATCAGTAGTAGTGAGTGATGCTACATGAGTGCCCCATGTAAACGAGTAAAGAAAATCTGACCTGACAGATTGTGAGTTTGAAGAAAAATATACACCAAATACAGTACTGTGAAATTAAAAAAAGCTCTCACCCTAATGGTTTTCTTTATGGTCCCTGTTTAAAACAAAGCTGAAATTAGATACAATTATACATGTTCTGCCTCTTAAGATATTGCATATATGTAATGCAATCTAATTATTGTGGACAAACCCCATCCACATTTTTTGACTCGCAATCAGATTGAAAAAGAATGGAGAACTCCTACTGCTTCTTAGTGAACATCTGAAATATCAATCTACTGTTTATCTCAATTTTAGAGGACTTTGTTTAAAGCACATAACCTACTGATGACTAAGGTGGTAGAGTAGGTAGAGACATTACAGAAAAAAGAACATTTAGTCTTATTTATTGTACAGTGTATGTCTGATTTCCAGATGTACAGTATATTGAACCTAATGAATTCTGCAGTTCAGAAAGTAACAAAGTCATTCTCTTTTATTGATATAACGGCTGATAAAGTGAGCTTAGCTGATACTAGCCTATTATGCAGAAGGGTTACTGGCTAACCTCTTAAGCTGCTCATTCTGTCACCAATAGACCTAAAATATGCACAGTTAAAATATTGCAGCTGAAACTATGAGCATCATCTTTCTGACATGGGGGTAAGCTCCGCCACAAAAGTCCAAATATGCTAAAAGAACCATCAAAATTGACTCTCCTTTTCCACAAGAGTCCAGGTTGTATTCTAAAAACATACATTCTAAAAATATGCCTGTGAATAATTGTAGCAACACAACCCCCAATATCAAGAGTCATTTTCTCGTTGCAGGTGCTTCTATCTATTTATTGATGGCTAATAAGGACAAACTGGGAAAGACTCACTGGATCACACCATACCCTCTCAATGGGCAGAACTGTACTCTGTACACTTTCAAGCTGTCTGTCGTGTATAGAAATCTGCTACTCATGTATCCTTTGCCCAACATTACTGAAAAAAATCGACATTTGCCTGCATGGTATCTATGAGAAAGCCTGATTACCTTATATCCCTTTGAACCCTTCCACCCACCTCATATACAGAACTGTATCCCTCCACTTCTGCAGTAATTATTAAAATGGACAAAAACTTAATAACATGGAACGGCACTTTCAGGTGTGAGGTGCAATGGTGGACAACTAGCTTCCCCGTCATTCCTAGTCCTATGTTACCATGATTACAATGGAAAACCAGGCCAATTATTGTGTGGATGTTCCTCCATTTTGGCTGTGTGACTTTGGCAAAGCAGCAGTATCGAATGTAGTGAAATGTATGTTGATCATCCAGACATATGTGCTGTGTGATATCAACCATGTGTGTGTGTAAAATGTGCCCACTGTCTGTCTGGTAAATACCTGTGTCTTGATAAAATGAGAGAAGGAGCAGTGTGCATGTTCCCTGGGTTCTAATACCTGTATGTCATTTGTTGTCATTATAATTCAGGCCAAGCAGCAGATCCAGTACTCATATAATATGCCCATGCAGTGCATTTGCCGTGTTATGAAGTTGGTAGAGTGTGTTTTTGTTTGTTTCTTTTGGTTGTTACGGTGACTCAAGCAAAGCTGCTGGAGCTGAGACACTGGAACTTCTCTCGCAGCGACTGGCCAATGGTGGTCTGGTTCTGGTTCTGGGGTTCAGCCCAAAGGTACTGCTGCAGACGCTCCCGGTCCAGAGAGCTCAGGGGGTGGCAGGACCTGGCCGGTGTGGAGGGAAGGCTCTGGGTCTGGCCCTGGACAGCAGGCCTGTGGTTACGATCCGAGAGAGCCACCAAGGATCCTCCGTTCTTCTGCGAAGGCATCAGCGCCGTCATACTGCGTTCCGTCTCGTCCTCCGAGCGGATCTCCACATAGTCATCGTCGTCGTCGTCGTCCTTGAAGTTGGCCAAGTAGTTCTGGGTGGCCTGGAGCATGCTCAGTGCCGAGTTCCGGTTGAGGACCACCACCTGTTGACCATCCTGAAGGGTCAACTCTGACTGACCACAACTGGACCGCTCCGGGAGGCTGTGTTGCCGCCCCGCCTGACCCAGACTGGGGATCTTGAGCCTCTCTGCCACAGACTCGTTACGGTTGAACACTATGCGGTTCTGGTTCTGGTTGTTTTCCTTTTGCACATGCTGTTCTCCCAGTGAGCTGACTGATTGGCAGCGGTTGTAAGGAGAAGTCTTAGGGGGGGTCGTGGAGGAGGAAGGAGAAGGGGAGTTGAAGGAAGTATTCCTCTTGATGGAACTGTATATGTGCTCCTCCTTCTCACTGGGTGCTGACACACAGGAGCTCCATCGCTGGGTGGGCGGGGAGGTGGGCGGGGGAGGGAGGGTCTTGAGGGCAGGGACAGAGCAGGCAGGGGTGAGCCTGCGCTGGGGGGTGGAGGCCCGTGCGCCCCTGCCCTGGCTAGGCCAGTCTGATATGAAGCTAGCCAGCTCTCCATTGCTGTAGGTGGAGTGGAGCCAGTCCTCCCCCAGGAAGGAGCTCTCAGGCATGGAGGGAGAGGAGGAGAGACCTGGGTGGGAGTGGTGAGGGGAGGGGGAGGTCGGAGGTTCTCGAAACATCACTTGGTCATACAGCTGGGAGTACTCTGCTAGCCTGGTACCTATGGCCAGAAAGAGAGAGGTATGAAGAGAGAGAAAGAGAAATAGAGATGGAGAAAAAGGGAGGAAAAGAAAGAATACATGGATGAAAATCAACCATGTGAAAATGTAAGTGTCAGTATTTTTAAGATGAATGTCTATTTCTTTTAGGGTGTCATGTCATCTTATTTATATTACCTATGGCTGCGCCCCCCTGCTTCTTCTCCTCCAAGATGTCGGCCAGGTCCTTGTGCTTCTTCTCTGCACGGGGTCGCCCGCAGGCCTCACCAGGGTCCATGCTCCTCATCCTGAGCAGCTGATTGGCCCTCTTGATCTTCTGACTATACTGGCGTGCCATCAGGAACACCCGGTTCTTGGACTTGTCCATCAGGTCCAAATCCACAGACTCCCCCAGGAGCAGGGAGGAGGAGGCCAGAGGGGATTCCAACCCGGCCAGCTCCCCGGGGAACAGGCTGTGGAGATCCCTGAGGGGGGGCTGCTGGAGCTGCCGATCCCGCTGAGGGGGTTCTCTCTGGGGGGGCAGCTCCCCCAGCTCGTCATCCTCCAGACGGAAGCTGCCGCTGCTGAGGCGGGCCAACTTGTTGCGGATGCTCTTGACCGTGCCGGGGAGGGGCTCAGGGGTGACGGGCAGGGAGAGCGACGGGGGACGGGAGGAGGGATCCTCGTCCTCGAAGGTGGCCTCTCGGAGAAGCTGGGGGATGTTGAGGATGGGGATGGTGAAGGACCGAGGAAGGGGGGTGGCGGACGGGGGGGTGGGGTGGAGGTGGGGTGCCGGGGGGCTCTTGGCGGGGGAGCTGCGTGTCGGGGGGCTGGTTGCCTTTTTGGGACTGCTCTTGAGCGAGGACGGTTTCTCGGGGGACTCGCCAGCGCTCACCGGGAAAGCGGCAGGGAGGCGGTCTGCTTTCTTCTCGTTGACCTTGATGTAGTTCTCCAGGTCGTTCCAGATCTCGTCCACCTGCTCAGACATCCTGTCGCCCGTGTGAGAACGCTGGGAGAACGTCTCCGAGGCAGATGAGGACGAGTAGTCTGCTTCAGAAGTCCTCCGAGCAGCGTGGGAGTCCATCACCTCGTCATCCCCAAAATGGAGACTCTCCTCAGACACAAACCCACCCAAGCTCTCACAGCCAGTAAGGTCAGGCTCCGAGGCCAGTAAACTGTCTCTCTCTGCTTCCTGTCTGCCTCCACTCTCCTCTCCTTTCTTTTTCTTCTTCTCCACGGGCGGAGGAGGCTCTCTGAAAACGAGGGTGTCATAGATGTTCTCTTCCTCCACGATCTTCAGCTCGCTTGTCCCCAAGGGCAACACCTCCTGGGCAGACGAGCAATGACTGTCTGTATAGCTCTCTGCTACGACTACAGTCTCCTTGGAGCTTTTTGCCTCTGCGTTGGGGCCCTGGGAGCCCCGTGCATCTCTGGGTGTCTGTTTCATGGACTTCCTACTCTCCTGGTCCCTTCGGATGAGCCCCATGCTCTTCAGATCATCGTAGCTGATGTTGTCGTAGACGTTCTCTATGTCGTCGATCGTCAGCTGCTCCGCCGACGATGAGCCTGAGATCTCGTTGCTGGAGGATTCGGAATGGATCACTTCCAGGTTGTTGTCGCCGTGGGGTCTGGTGTCATGGTCTGGGCTCTGGGGAACCTCCGTGCCCTTCTCCCCCACGCTGCTGGCCCTGCGCAGAAGCCTGTCCCCAGAGAACGGGGGGTCTATCTGTACTGTGGGCACCTGGTCCAAGTGCCAGCTACAGGGTCGGGGGGTGTGCCTGGGCGAGGATGGGACCTCAGACTTCTGGGATGCCGCCACTGGTGTTTCTGGGTCTGCCGGCCCGCTGGGCTCGGTGGGCACGAACATCTGGTAGATGTCCTCCTCGTCCTCATCGGGCAGCATGGTGCTGTTCTGGCGTGTCGGGAACATAGCCCGGCGCACGCGGTGGTCTGCCCAGATGTTCCCCACGGACTGGGGGTTGCCTCCCGGCACCAGCAGGGAGGAGAGGTGGGGGTCTGGGGGCTCCTCGGTCACATGGGGGGTCCTGAGAAGAGGGGGGTGCTCCTTCAAGGATTCCTTAGCGGCCTGGAAACATGGAGGAAGAGAAAGAGGAGGAGTGAGCATTTCAATGTTTGACTTTTCCGTATTCATGTTCCCGTATTTTGTTTTTACCCAAGCCTTTGCAATGCTTACAGCTCATCTTCTCTGGACTATAACCCTCTATATACAGGAGTGGAGATAATGGCTTTCCACGGTAACAAATGTCATGTTTTGGCATTGGTCCAGGATCTTAGCTGTTACCTTAAGGTCTGTGGGACTCATGTTGAAGCTCTTCCATTGGTCCATGCTGTCCACAGACACCTGAGGGTTCAGCCTCTTCCTGTTGCTCTTTCCTGGCACTTGCAGCCTTTTCCCCATGCCCTGCACACACATGAATAACAGCACACTTCAAGCTGCTGTTTACATACATCCTACGTCCCCACAATAAACACATATCCATTTTTCAAAGACGTGCACTAAGTTGACTCACCAAGCCACTATCATCTTCATCGTCAGCGTCCTGTGGATGTGGCTCCTCCCCTTCCTCCCTGTCGCTGTGGTCGTAATGGTCCCCAGGGTCCAGGGACTCTTGCGATTGGTTTACCAGACTGCGGCTGCGGCCAATGGTGCCCAGAGCCAGCTGGGACACGGGGGACAGTAAGGTGGCGCCCAGACTGGTCCTCTAGAGAGCGACAGAGAGACGAGGTCAGGGCATGGTAAGAAATGTGTTGGAGAGAGAAGATTATTTTTTTTTTGGACCAGGTTGATCATCGTCTTTGCTCACCTTCTGCCCGTCTGAGGTCTTGGCATTCTTCAGTAGTTTGGACAAAGGTTCTAAGGAGAGAGACAGAGACAGAGAGAGAAAGGGAGGGGACCTGGATCAGTCAGTGTGGCTCTTGAGTACTGACACTGTACATTACAGGATATGGAAGCATATCCTATATTTCTTATAGTTCTAATTAGTTCTAGCAGTAAGCTTACCCTTCCTACGTGCCCGACGAGGGGTGGGTCCCTCCTTGGTGTGGGGAGAGCCTTTCTTGTCTCCATCAGGGCTGTAGTGGAACCCTGGGTGGTCTGTGGAAACCGAAGGAGAAGAATATTAATGTTGCTCTGCCACAAAGAATGTTTTCATTTAGTATAAAAATAATTGTATGTACAATAAATACTTACGCATTGCATCCATCTCCAATATGGCCTGCTTGGCCTGGAAGGAAAAAGTAGAAGATATTTGAACAAGTTCCACAAGAGTGCGCCAGTCACTTTCACTTACCCGGGTCAAGCAACTTTACAAGCATAAAGTTTTACAAGCGATCCCTTTATTATAATTACAATGAAACCTCTCAACAATTTCCTCCAGACCAAAAAAAAACATGATTTTCCACTTGTACCGCAGCCAAAGAGGAATGGAGGAAGGACATACAGAGCAGTACTGTGAGAGAAAGACAAGTGAAAGAAAGCCATAGAGATGAGAGATGGCATGATGGAAAAGAAAGAAAGAGCGTGCACAAAACAGGAGGAGGAGACGAGAGAGAGAGAGAAGAGACAGTAAGACAGAGAGAGAGAGAGAGAGAGAGAGAGAGAGATAGGGAGTGCGAGGTAAGAGATCAATTGAGTGGTAGGAGAAAGAAAGGGATAAATTGCGCACGTCTTGGGACGAGCGAGGACAAGCTCTAACCTTGGCTGGGATTTTGGCCGGGTGGTTTTCAAGTATGAGTCTTTTCAGGTGCAGGATCCACATACGCTTGTCCTGTTGGGACTTAGCCTGGAGAAGGGGGAGGGGGGGCAGCCACAACACCGCAACAGCACACGCCACAGAGAGCAGAAAACAAGAAAAACACATTAGACTGGAGGGCTTAACAAAAAAGGCGTAGCAGAAAATTAGAACCAACCCAAATCAACTGGGGATATGGTTGGCTACCTCTCTGTTGGCTAACTTGCATAACACACATGAGCCTGTACTTTGAAGTTCATTCCCACAAACACTTAAAGAAAAACAGCTATTCTTGCTTCAGGCCCTCAGGTTATAGAACGTGTCTGGGCACTCCTGGAGTTAGACCGGACCGATGTAACACAGAGACATGAAAACAGCCAGGCAAGGGGTCTTGGGAACTGCTGTACCAAGTACTATCTAGGCCTTGCATTAGATGTAATAATGTTTAAGATTTGATCCCAAAGTGGAAAAAGCTCATATGTCTGCTTAAGCTGAAGCCTTGGCAGTATGTGATGACTGTGTCAGGCTGTCCTGTAGGGATGGAAGGGTTGTTTACCTGGACAGTGTGTTGGAGTTTGGGGTTCTTGTAATGGAACACACTGAAGCTCATTGGTTCCTTAGGGATGACCTCCACCAACATCAGGTTACAGCACTGCAACAACAAACGCACACACACACACACACACTTAAGACCTCTTCTTAGGGGTGGAAATGTTCTACATTTCTAGAGTGGTGCATCTCCTCCTTAATCTCAATTATCTTTAAGTTTGAACTACTGGGCGGGGGAAGGGGGGGGGGGTTGTTGATCATGTGACTGTACTGTGAGTTTGGTAGGTGACTCACCAGGATATGGGCCTTGTAGGTGTAGGCCTCCTCCCGCTTCTTGGTGACCAGCAGCAGCTTGTCGAACAGGAAGAGAGTGCGCTCATTCTTCGCTCTCTGCAGACGAAAGGTTCCCTCTAGGACCAGCTCACCGTAACCAATCAGATCAGGCCCCTTCCAGTTGGTTAGCAGACTTTGGATTTCCTAGGGAGAGACAGGTGGAGGGATGGAGGAGGACGGAAAGATGGAGGAGGGAGAGGGGAAGGAGAGGAGAAGGGAAGGGAGAGATGAAGGGAGGGTAACGGAGGGAGAGATGAAGGAAGGGAGTAGGAAGAAGGAAAAACAACAAAGAGTGAGATGAGAAAGGTCAAGTGGACACAATACACCAATCAGCACCATGCCAAGGGTGCTGGATAGAGAAGAGCTCATTCCTTCTGATCCTCTCCTCCCTGATCCTGAGGAAGTGCAGTCTCACACATTCCTGCACTCATCTGACCTGCAAGCAGACTAAAGCAACAGTTTCTCTTTTATCTAGCCTCGTTATGCAAGGTCATCATTAGTTAGGGAAAACAGCATATTGTGTAAGAGGACCTAGACTGGGCAGGACTGTGGTGGATCAGTTGGCAGCAGTCTGAACCTGCACACCACCCGACCTGACTGAACGCACACCACCCGACCTGACTGAACGCACACCACCCGACCTGACTGAAAGCACACCACACAACCTGACTGAATGCACACCACAGAAATCTGCTGCCCTCCATTGAGTTTGGATGGCTTTCTAGTGTGTGTCTGTTTTGTTCTGTAGGATAGACCCTATGGTCACATATGTTAGTGTGTGACAGTGTGTGTGTGTGGGTACCTGCAGTCTGACAGCGTGCTCGTGCTTCCTCTTCATGTCGTTGATGTGCCAGGCTACTCTCTGCATGGTGTCGATGGCCTCCAGCACCACAGTGTACCCCTCTGTGTCCCTCTCCATATGGCTCGCTATCTCCTGCTCAGCACAGGAAACACACACTAGGGTCAGAGGGTGGCACATACACACACACATGCTAACACGCACACACACACACACACACATGGCCATATGGTTGACCCAACAGGACATGCACACACACAAGCCAACCCCCCCCCCACACACACACCCACAGCCTGGGGGCCATATGGTCCATATGTGACCAGGTGTGACATGGTTATGACTGCTTACATGGCTACTGCAGAGAAACAGGAAGATTCAGATATGGACTGCTTCACTGGATAACTGTTTCTTACTGGTGTAAGACATTCTATAAACACCTGCCGTTTGTGGTTTCACCCTTGTGACTGTGTTCTTGTGCTGGAGTGTGTACGTCTTTGTGAGGCATACGTTATGGGAATGTGTGTGTGCTAGATTTGTGTGCATTTGTGTACGTATGCGTGTAAATAAATGTGTGTGCCGTGCCTGTGCATGTGTGTGTGACGTACGAGTGTGTGTGTGTGTGGGTGTGACGTACATGCAGCAGAAGATGGTACTTGAGGATCCTCTGCACTGGTTTGAGCAGGTAGGAGCCCAGGGGCAAGGAGTGTCTCAGAGATTCCTGACGCTCCCGGAAAAACTTGGCCAACGCCTTGTTCCTCATACACTCTGTCAACACAGCTACCGACCTGGAGAGAAGGAGGAGAGGGAGATGAAGTGGTACAAGGGAAGAGAGAGAGGAAAAAGGGAGAGAAGAGAGATTAGAAGAGAGAGAGAGGAGAGATAAGCAGGAGGATAGAGAGAAGAGAGAGATGAAGGCTGAGGAAAAAGTACAAACTAACTATCTTTGGCAACCGTGAACACAAACATATCAAATCTGATATAAGACAATGTAATAAGAAACACGAAAAGGACATTGCGTGCGCGCGCGGACACACACACACACACACACAGTCCTTGGTGAGGACAGTGCCAGGTCAGGCCTAACGCTGGATCAGAGAATGTTTACTGGTCAGAGGATGAAGCAATATAGAGCATGAAGTCCGCCTTACAGGGTGGATATGTGTATTCTTTATAGAGTATGGTTTTAAAGAAATGTCCATTAGTGCATGTGTGTTCATTTGTATTCATGTATGTGTGTTCATGTTTGTGTGTCTATGTATATGCGTGTGTGTTCACATTCCAGTGCAGTTCTACACAGGGTTCACATTGTTCTGGGGGAAACCTGACCTGAGAGATACATCTGCAGCCTCTGATCCTACTGTAAGAGACAGAGAGACGGAGAGAAAGAGAGAGAGAGACAAAGAGACAGAGAGGGAGACAGAGAGAGAGAGAGACAGAGAGGGAGAGAGAGAGAGACAGAGAGAGAGAGAGGGACAGCGAGAGAGAGACAGAGAGAGAGAGACAGAGAGACAGAGAGAGAGAGAGAGAGAGAGAGAGAGAGAGAGAGAGAGAGAGAGAGAGAGAGAGAGAGAGAGAGAGAGAGAGAGAGAGAGAGTGTGTGTATGTGTGTCGCGTGTGACCTTGGTGGGGGTCACCAGCTGTGTGAGGGTGTGGGTCAGGGTTTCTGACAAGAGCCTATTCATACACACACCCATGTGTGCGCGCACACACACTTAACTATTATTTTTGTCAATATTAACTACTAAATAAATTGGCCATTATAATTCTACTGAGGCAACATTCTACAAAGGAGCTTAAAGAAAAGATGATTGTGTATGTGTGTGCGCATTGCTGACAATGAATCAGAACAATTGTGAAACCCAGTACACCTATAATAGCTTGATTAAAACTGGCCTCAATATGATTCTCTCTCTCCCACCCACCCACACACACCCTTGTAAGGTCTCCCATTACGAGGCGGCGCTCAGACAATGAGGAATAAAACATTAAAGGAGCTGAGCATGATACTGTGACGGGTGTAATACCATTTGTCATACTGGGAGTATAACTCTGTCAACGGAGGGATGGAGGGAGGGAGGGAGGGAGGGAGGGAGGGAGGGAGGGAGGGAGGGAGGGAGGGAGGGAGGGAGGGAGGGAGGGAGGGAGGGAGAAAGCGAGAGGGAAAGGCAGGAAACTAGAAAGAAAAATATTAAAAGGAGTGAGAGATAGGGATAGGAAGAGAGAGGAGTGAATTAAAGAGCCGGTGGGGCAAGACAGAGAGAGCCTGAGGTGTTAACTGCCAGTAGACAGCTTGACTCCTGTACAGCAGGCTTGTGGAGGCTGTGTGGGCTCTGTGGAGATAGATGGCCTGGTACACTGACACTCCACACACAATGGAGCTACATGAGAAGCTGGGAGAGAGCGGCATGTGAGCCCGACAGAGAGCCAGGATGACAATGGTGCTGGGATACAGAAGCTCCATTCATACAGATTGGAATAAAAACTTCGACTAATATGCAAATTTGCACCTCCATAGCTTGTATGCACGCAACCGCACACAGACACACAAACACAAAGACCGGTGTCGCTTTTTAATAAACAATAACCAGCTGCTGTGTGTTGGTTCTTACCTAGGGTAGTTGGTGCAGTACTGGGTGTAGATGTGGAATTCTTCACTCTGGAAACACAGACACACAGGATTTATGACCGTTCAAAAGGTTATGTGAACATTAAAGAACAAATGTGTGTTTACAGTAAACTACAGTTCAAATAGGAGTCTTGTTTTCCTCTCCCTCTACTCCTCCTCCTCCTCTTCCCCCTCCTCTTCCTCCTCCCCAGATCCATCTCCTCCAACTCTAGCTCAGACCAGACAAGGAGAGCCAGTCCTCCAGGTTATGATTATCTGTACCAAGGACTTAGTCTCAGTCTGACCCTCAGTGGCCTCTCTGATGAAACATCCCCCAGTATTATAACTGTCCTCCAGGCCGCCCCTTTAATGGCGCCTTCTCTACCTTGCATGCCTCTGTGAACATCAAAGACATCAGACGCAGCATGACTTATCAAAGCTGGAATGAACCACTCTCTCCTCCTCCTCCTCCTCCTCCTCTCCCTCTCACTCTCTCTGGTCAGTACTTTCGTACAGCTCACTCTTTGGAATCCGCATCCCTCTCTCTTCCGCTGAGCTAATACATCTCTTCTACAAGTTCATGCCAGTCTTTCCCCTTGTCACGTTATTTGTGCTTTGTTGCTCTCCATCTCTCCCCTCTTTCTCCATAGGAGTTCCACTGCATACACACACGGAAACACACACTAATGCCATGCCCGGAGGTACTTGGTGGGAACAGTAGTAATTGAAGAGCAGAGCTACTCTAGTCTCCAGCAGTCTGCCCCCTCAGACCAGGACTAAGCACAACCAGATGTGTCACCATCGAGTTCTAATGACACACACACACACACACACACACACACACACACACACACACACAGTTATAGCCCTCTAACCAAAACACACTATTGTAATGTACTTATCTGGACATGCATACCACACACACATGCCCGAAACCATACCACTCCGCATATAAACTTTTTAAAGCTTTTTTTAATCATTTTTAGAACCCAAACAGCAAACCACTCTTCCTGAAATAGTCCAGATCTATAATAACCTGGCCTTGTAAAGGAACGTGAGCTCATGTCGTCCCTGTGCCACAGCACCAGCACAGCAAGGCTCTGTCCATCACGTTCTGAAACCAGAATATACTGTATAGACACCCTGGATCCTGTCAGAACATCCACACAGGCACAACTGTGGTTACCGCCAGGCTTTGATCTCCTTGGACTGCATAAACCCCCTACCCCCTCCACACACATGCACACAAAAGCCCATATATAATAAAGTACAGCACACCCTCCGGACTTAGGAGAGAATCCTAACACTGAATCTCGATCTACAGACGACATCACCAAAGACTAAGCTAATGGGCCATAGAAGGAGGTGAGTCCTACATCTACAGTAAACCCACTAGACTGGTGCACTGGACAGACAGGTGTGGATAGGGCAGTCCTTCACAGGCCAAGCTGATGTCACGTAAAAATAGATTAACGGTCCAGGTGGGCAGTGACAGCCCTGGCCCCTGTACTGTCCTGTCCGGAGCAGACAGCACTGGAGGTCCTGACTGCACCAGAGGCGGTCAGGTCCAGGTGGTTCAATGAGCCGTTAAATGCTGAAGCAGGAGAATGTCTCCCTGGGCTAGGCGATAAAATGTTGTGATTTCGTTATAATTGTTCTCTCCTGCCTCAGTCAGCAGGTATAAAAGGTTCCAAGACTGACTCAGCACTTTGGCTGGGTTTAAAGAACATCAGAATAGATGGCCAATTATCCAGGGAGAGAGAGGGAGGGAGGAGCGAGAGAGGGAGCAGGATAAAGGGAAGGGAAAAGATAGGGAGGGAGTATAGGAAGAGAGGGAGGAGGGCGAGGGGGAGGGGAGACTGAGGAAGGCGAGAAAGAGAGGGAGAGATAGGGGAGAATGATTAACAATCTTTCATATTTTTTTCTCTCGTTTAAGTGCTTTGCAGAGTTGAGGTTGGCTTTTGTCTGCTGTGTACGCGTGCGTCAGTTTAGTGGACACAACATCAGTGAAAAGAGTAGAGTTTCTTCAGTGTTTGTTTTTACGACACTGACTGACCATGACTAAGAGATACTTGGCCTTCTGGCTCCTAGAGACAAACCCCTGTCTCACTTTCTCACTCTCACACACATACTCCTCTTGGGTGCAGTTTGCATGTGATGACCAGACGTTTCCAGTATGTGTGCTGGCCACATACCAAACACCAGTTTATGACCAAACCACACACAAGCAAGCATGCACGCAATTGTGCACGAGTGCACCTTGCAATGATGAAGGAATTTTCCTAAACACACATACTGTAGCTACTATCTTTAAAAGCTTTGCTATCCAATAGCTAGCAGCCATCTGTGTAACTAAATTAAATGGCTGCAGGTCTTGCCAGGTATGACTAATCACACCACGTGTAACAGGGCAGGTTAAGTGCATGTGTGCTATCTTGGTCAGGATAAGGGTAAACTTTGCCTGACCGCAAAGTAAACTTAACTAAGATCACGTCAATCATTACCAGGGCAACTGTTCCACTGCAGTTTAACTTATCACCAGTCATCAGTGCTTCTAATTGGGTCCATTAGCTTATCTAGCCTATCAGTTACACAAACAAAGACTCTGATTGGCTGAAAACAAGATCATGACCCTCAGGTTTTCCATTCAAGCTTGATTTTCTCTGCAGCCTTCTTGTGAAACCTCCTCCAGCTGGAGTCTGAAACAACAGCCTACATGATGAGCTCCTATGCATGTGGGTGTCAGCTAATTACCCAGAATGCCCTGTGGAGTGGTTCTAAACAGCTGAATGAGCGTTTTAACAACAGCTTCTGTGTAAACACACAGCAGGCTGGGAGACAGGATTAGTTGTGGTGGTGTTGTCGTGTCTGGCCTGACTGCTATGCTGGATGTACAACACAGACACACACACAAACATACAGAAACAAGGAAACACACACAGCTTGCACCGCTGGGTGTAGCTGAAGCGTCAGTAAGAGTGGTGGCTTACAGGAAGTGTTGGAATGCAGAGAGTTATCATGGGATAGAACTCGCTTTGTGGAACACACTGACTGAGCCACAGAAACGGGGAAAACCAAAAATAGTTATCGAAAATTGCTCTTCTACCCTCCCTCCCTCCCTCTCCTCTGTCTTCTCTCCTTCTCTCCTCCATCATCGACACTGTTCAGACTTCAGACAGTGTTGCAGTTCCCGATACAGTATACATTTTCTTAGGAGTTTGTAATTATACAGTTAAGGCTAGTTCTTTACTGAATGCCTGGGTGTGTGTGTATGTGCGTTTATAGTTCACAGCTGTTCATTCATGTCTCAACATGCTTGTGTATGTGTGTGTGTGTGTGTGTGTGTGTGTGCGTGTGTGTGTGTGTAATCTCTTACCTTGGCTACGAAGCACTCTGCGATGGCCACAGGGTCTGCATTACACTTCTCCAGGTCATAAAGCAGGTCCCTGAAAACACACAGACACACACACACAGAAAGATACACACATCAAAGGTCAGTCAGTTCATTTGGTCCCAGGAATAAGGAATCCCTCCCACCTCATGTGTCTTCTGAACAATCTATGTAGAACCTCCCCCAGAAGCACACAACATACTTCCATGTATTGAATTAAGAGGTCTCTTTCTTTGTGTATGTGTGTCTGTGTGTGTGTCTCTGTGCGTGAGTGAGTGCGTTCACATTTTACTAGTTTGTATGGTTGAACAGGGGGACTGGTGTGGCCATGGTTGCATCGCTAAAGCATGATGTCATTCTGACTTTTCTTGGATTGACTTTTTATCAGACCTCTTACTTCTTACTCTCCTTATGTCAAGGTAATGTCTTGAGTGACGTCAGCTGTGTGTGTATATACCTGTTGAAATGGTAGATTTCCTGGATGTTCCCGAATAGCGAGACTTTATCTTCGGCACTGAGGGCCAGACGAGACTGATTACTGATGCACTCTAGGTAGTCCTGCAGAGAGAGAGAGAGAGACAGAGAGACAGAGAGACAGAGAGAGAGAGACAGAGAGAGAAGGAGGGAGAGAGACAGAGAGAGAAGGAGGGAGAGAGACAGACAGAGACAGAGACAGAGAGAGAGAGAGAGAGAGAGAGAGAGAGAGAGAGAGAGAGAGAGAGAGAGAGAGAGAGAGAGAGAGAGAGAGAGAGACAGAGAGAGAGAGACAGAGAGAGAGAGAGAGAGAGAGAGAGAGAGAGAGAGAGAGAGAGAGAGAGAGAGAGAGAGAGAGAGAGACAGAGAGAGAGAGAAAGAGAGAGAGAAGGAGGGAGTGAGAGAAGGAGGGAGAAAGAGAAGGAGGGAGAGAGGGAGATGGAGGAAAGGAAGGAGATCAATGGGGGTCCACATCAAAGAAGGGAAATCCTATCAGCAGTGAGCTGAGAGGGACAGTATGGCTGGAGTCTGCTCTCCAACACACACACGCCTTGTTTCCACTCCAACCCTGTTGAGTGTGCCCCACCCTGGCCATCAGATCAGACTGAGTGGTGAGGTCATCCTTCTTAGGGGGAGGGATAGACTCAACCCAACATGATGGAGGGGGGGGGGCTCTAAAGCTCTAGACTGAACCACTATTGTTATGCAGGGGGGAGGAGAGATTTAGGGGTAAGGGGATACATAAAGGTGGATTTAGAGGTGAAAGGCTAGACTTAGGGTAGGGGTTCATAGTAAAAGGAGGAGGTTTAGGACAGCAGCAGGGTTAGAATGCAGGCCTAGGGGTAGAATTGAGTGTTGCGTTTGGAGTCACGGTGGGGGCTGTGGGTTAGGGTTCAGGTGTAAGGTTTGGGTTGTTAGCTAGGGGTCAGAGAGCTGACCACTCCTGACCCACCCACCTAGCAAGCAGCTGTTCACAACACACACACACACACACCGCCTCTGAATTTGGTCAGAGCATAGCTGAAATCTGTAAAGGCCGCCCAGCCTCTTCGGCCCCAAGCCCTCCAGCCCCCCCCACCAAGCCCTCCAGTCCCCTAGGCCCCCCCAGGCTTCAGAGCCCCCTGGCTCTAAGACTCTCCCTAAAATCTAATCCCACATTCCTGATCATGTCAAACAACCTGGGATCCAGGTCGGGGGGTGTAGGTGTGTGTGTGTGTGTGGTAGGATCAGGTTTATCTGAGGGGTTTGTTTGTAGAACACTGATTAGGCCCATTAAGCACAGTGATCCCGTCAAGAAGGAGCAATCAGTGTTCAAACAAATACTATAGTAAGAAGATATACACTAACACACACACACACACACACTAATATACAAAGAGCAATGTTTTCACAAACACACACCAGAGATTTGTTCCAACAAACACTATACATGGAAGGTGTACACACACACACACACACACTAAAGGTAACTATATATAAGAGCTATGTATTCATACACCCCCCCCCCCCCCCATACATGGTGAATGCAGGCCACCCCTTTGTTGCTGACAGATGGAGCACAGGTGAGCCCACGGCAGTCTGGGTAAATATTTGTGTTTGGGCCTTCACGCCTCCTTCCTCTGAAACAGGCAAAGCCCTATGGGTAGAATTACAGAGGACATGGATACTAAGGTTCATGCAGGGCACATGGGAGTGCACTAAACAGAGGTTTTAATGACTGTTCTCTGCTGCTTGATACATACCCGGACGCAAAGACCCACTGAACGGAACTAGCTTCTCTAACTCTGACAGTTGCTGACAGATGGAGCAGAAGCAGTATTAATGGAGAAATCTCACAGAAAACAAGAGATAAACTTATTTTTTTCTTAAAGAAAATACAAATATTATTAAATGTTTTTGATTATTAATGGTGGTTCTTGTCTGAAGCTTGGGTGGAAGGATTTGGTGTGTGTATATCTGTCTGTGTGTGTGTGTGTGTGTGTATATGTGTGAGTGTGTTTTCTGAATGATCTGATAAGGGGTCTTGGGTAGTGAGGGTGGTCTTCCAGCAGCAAAAGCAAAGTTAAGGTAAGTGCTCTGGCCTGTGTTTGTCTAACCTACATTAGACATCGTTATCATGGCTCTAAAGCTCTCTTCTAGATTGTTCTCCCTTTCCTGGTTGAAAGAGGGAGGGAGGGAGAGGGGGAAATTGATAAAGGGAAGACATTGGCATCACAGAGGCATAAAGAAGTATTGTGTTTCCCCGTTGTTTCACAACCCCCCATTACGCTTCAACATCCCATCCTTAACGCCACCTTTATACCTTCTCTCCTACCCCCCTCCCCTCTTCTCCTACCTTCTCTTCTTCCTGCCCTCCATTTCCTTAGTGACTACAGGTCTTACACAAGCCGCCCACACCACAAACACACCATACATCATGACCCTCATCACTTCAGAACCCCTGTAGAGGAAGTGACACTGAGTAGGATATGGAGAATGAAAATTGGGCATGGATCCAAATCTATCCCAGTCCTCTCCCCCCCCCCCTCCACTACCTTTTTTTGTTTTCCCCTATCCTGCTCTTCCTCCAGCTGCTTCTGTTCCTTAACTTGCTCCTCCTTCTACATCCTCCTAACATACCATGCTGATATTACTGCATACCATGCTGTTATTACAGCATTACTAGTACTGTCTTCATGATCGATTGTCTCAATAATAAGTTGGTACTGTCTTGGGAACTACATTACCCAATACTCAAATACTGCATTGGTACTGTTTGAATGCTGGGCTGGTACTGTGTGGCTCACCTGTACGATGCTACGCAGATCCTGGACGTAGGTTCTCTCCGTGTCCAGAATCTCCTGAACCACGCGGTCTACATATCGCACCGCGGGCCCCGACCCAGAACCACTGCTCTCCCCTCCCTCTGTGTTCACCCCCGGGTTCGACTGGGCCGTCGGGGTCAGGACACCTCCCGGCCGGCCCTGCCCTCTCTCCATCCCTCCCTCCCTCCTCTCTTCCTCATCCCCACATTCAAGCTGGCGGGTTGGTACCAGCTCCAACTGGATCGCCCCGGAATCCCGCTCTGTCGCAGGGAGACAGTGAGGGGCGGGGCTGAGGGCGGAGCGGCTGCCCAATGAGCAGTGGCTGTCTCTGGAGGAGGCCGAGGAGGAGGTGGAGCCATAGCTGATTGGCCGCTCGGCAGCGCTGTCGGGGGCGGAGTCCATGCTGTGGGCGGAGCAGTAGCGCAGGGGTGTGTGGCGGACGTGCGGGTGGCGGAGTCGTCCCGGAGTGTCAGCGGTGCTCAGGACCGACACAGAGTCCGGAATCTCCGGCAGAGGCGGGAGGACATCCGGAAGAAAGTTAAAGTCGTCTAGAGAGAGAGAGAAAGAGAGAGAGAGGGATGTTATGAAGCTATAATTATCAGGAAAGAAACATATGTGGTCTTGTGTCTAAAGGCTTAGTTCTACTAAGTGCCAGTAAGAACATCGTGTTAGGGATGAAAGCTTTGGACTGAGACTGATCAGTGCACCACCACAGCATGCGAAGCATCTCTGAATCTCCTTCATGTCCTCACAGTGGAGGTCTGTTCCAGCCTCCGGCTCTGAGGCCAGACCACAGGCTGACTGAAACATCTAAACGAACAAGAGCAACACTGTGGAGGCCAGCCTCCAATACCAAACACATTCATGATCTAAACTCCCCAAAGCAACCGAGTAAACAAGCACACTGTCTCACACACACATATGTACACACACACACAGGCAGTATGTGTAGATTATATTTTCAGGATAGCTGGAGTAAGAGAAAAAGAGGAGAACAGAAAGAACCATGAGAGAGACAGAGAGAGAGACAGAGAGAGAGACAGAGAGAGAGAGAGAGAGAGAGAGAGAGAGAGAGAGAGAGAGTGAGAGAGAGAGACAAAAGGGAGAGGTAGTCACAGAGACAGAAGGAGGGGGGTTTAAATACCAGATTAACGGTGTAATGGTGAGAATATTCCCTGTCTGGGGCCATGAATGGCAGTTCTTTTTCTGGTGTGTGTGTGTGAGAGAGTGTATGCATGTGTGTGTGCGTGTGTGTGAGAGAAAGAGAGATTTTGTGTTTGTGTCAAATGACTGCAGTGGTCTTTTTGGCGACAGCCTGGTGCCAACACAACTGTCTGTGGAAAGATCTGTTACACACACACACACAGGTCCGTTGAGGTGAAACCACACAAGCAGGGTCTCGTTCTCAACCGTTTACCGTTTTTTTTTCCTCTCCATTTCTGGCGTTGAACCAGTAACTGTTCTTGGAAGAAAGACAGCTTTGATGAGAGAAAAAAAGAGAGAAAGAGAAGGAGCAATTAAAGAAAGAAAGAGTGCTACAAAACAGTTACAGTACGAGAGAGAGAGAGAGAGAGAGAGAGAGAGAGAGAGAGAGAGAGATGGAGAGAGAGAGAGAGAGAGAGAGAGAGAGAGAGAGAGAGAGAGAGAGAGAGAGAGAGAGAGCTAAAGAGGCCTAGTGTTTCAGGTAGAGAGGCCAGTCCTTCTCATACAGGTAAACAACACCAGGTACCGATCTGCTGTTTCAGCAACTCTCACATCCAGACCCACTCCTGTGGCGCCCGACTCTGTGACCTGCTGCCTATCCAGACCTGTGTAATCTGGTAGCAGCGTGGCCACGCCCTCAAGCATGTTCAACGTGACCTCCGTTAACACGCGGAAAGAATCCTGACACATGTTCAGTCTCTTAGCTTACCTGTAGGGCCTGGAGGTACATCTCTAAGTAGGATCTCTAAGTTGGGACAGGTTGACATTTTTTCTCAATTCAACAAATGAATCAGGCGAGAGTCTTGACAGGAAAGGAAGCCATGCAGGTCCACAGTTTGTGCACTTGTGTGTGTTTATAGGGGTAAGTGTATGTCTGTGGAGGTGTGTGTGTGGAGGTGTGTGTGCATGTGCGTGTGTATAGGGGTTTGAGTGTGTGTGTGCAAGGGGGGGGGGGGACGCTCTCAGGGATCTGGACACCTTCCAATGTTTACTGTTCCCAGAGTGACCTACATTATAACAATCTCCAATCAGGGAGAGAGAATAGCCAGCGACCAAAACAACTCTGACCTCTGGGGCATGGGCACAGCAGCTAGACATACACACTCACTGTACACACTCACTGTACACACTCACTGTACACACTCACTGTACACACTCAGTACAAACAGGAGCTCGAGACACACACACATCAATGAAGCATGGATGAACGTACAGACGGACGTATAACATATTCCTCCATGTCCTTAGCTGCAGCAAAAACACTTCCTGCATTTGTTTAGAAAGGAGGCAGAGTCTCGCTAAACATTCAGACCATGTTACGCTCCCTCCATCCTGAACTTACCTTCCAGCCTGTCTGTCTGCTGCTACAATGTAATGTGCTGTGTGTGTGTGTGTGCGTGTGTGCGTGTGAGATTAAGGCTGAGTAGAAGGCTATATCAGAGTGGGAGTGTGGGTGTGTGTAGGTATGTGTGAGTATAACTTAAATCCATTTGATTTATCACCCCTCAGATAGGAGCCAATGGATTTTCTGGATTGGGTTTACTGGATGTCCCTCTACCCATTACAGTCATTAGGTTACTCACACACTGTGAGTCAAGAAGTTTATGCACAGAGAAATCATGGCTTTCAGTTTGGTGTTTGGAGCGAAACCCAAACAAGAGATTGAAAGATTTCAAACTTGTGTTTGCCCAGCCTCTCCTCTGCACCTACAAGCTTCTTGTTTGGGACACGCCCAGCCTATTTCCTGAGCAAATAAACCTACACACACACACACACACCAATATTCATCCAAACACATACCCATATTTGGGGTGTGTGAGGAGTGTGTTGGAGTTGGGGTGGGCTGGGTTACCCTCAACCCAGATTAAGGACAACCTGATCTGTGTAAGGGATCTGTAATTACCACCTTGAGCCTCTGGGTTTCTACAGTTTCTCCTTTGCATTTGTGTGTAAGGGAGTGAGTGAGTGAGTGTGTGTGTGTGTGTGTTTGGGAGTGTGTGTGAAATAGGGAGAAACTGTGTGCATGTATTTAAGGATTAGAGAAGGGTATTAGTTAGGTTGTGAGCTTTTACATTTCCTGCCAGAACAGGACAGGACAGAGCAAACCAACGCACAGCAGTGGAGCAGAGCAGAGCAGAGCAGTGGAGTAGAGCAGGATAGACTGGGAGTCTAAGGGAGAGACTGTGTCTAGGTTTGGGGTCTGGTCTCAGTTAAATTGCTAGCCTGTCATGTGTAGCCTTTGAAGCATTCTAACTACAAACGAGAGAAGGGCCACCTGTCTAGTATGACTGAACAGTCGGTCTTCTCCAGCTGCTTTCTATAAAGTTTGATGACTGTATACCTTCTGATCAAATTCAGATATAAGTCATAAAGAGATGCTTTACCTGAATAATGATGGGCACTGTTTGCACTACTGTATACTGTTGATTTATAATGTTCATTGAATTCAGTATTTTGTCATTTGTTTTCCAATTCAATGTTATTGTTACTTGTGCTGCTGCAACAGTGCCATTTGCCCTCTGGGATTAATTAAGCGCTGTTTTACTAGTTAACAAGCAAATGTAGCTCAAAAGCTCTGCCTTTAAAAGGTCTGTGAGGAAAAAAATACTCCTGTCGGAGCTACCTGGTCAGTCTAGCCTGACTTAATGACTCATATCCCTCAAGTCCACTTCAGTCACACACACACTTTATGGTGTCCTGAAGTGCACTTCATTCTGAAGTGGTCAACAAACCACTTCCTGGACCAGGTGCCAAACAGAGAACATGACCAGATGGTTTAAACAGTGCCTTATGAAAGGTCACTTATGGTCCTATGACGGTTTTAAAACTGCTTCTTCACAGCCTCTTTGTAACTGATTTATAAGTACTCTAGAGTGCAGTACTCTATGGCCACTGTGACTGCTCTACATGCACTACACCTGGTCTAGTTATTCTCTATACCTGCTTTATACCTGTTCTATGGCTGTTCTAACTACTCTACAACTGCTTAACACCTACTTTATAAGTACCTAATAACTGTTTTATAAGGTTGTTTTGCAGTATGTTACTGGAATGTCATGCCAGCTCTGTAAATCACTGGTATCACTTCACGGGCCATAATAACCTCTAAGTCAGCTGTGTAAGACTCTAATGGGTAAACAGAAGACCAAGAGGAGAGAGACAAGTGCTGGTCTCTCTGTGATTTGAATAGAGCAGCTGCTGCAGTGTGTCTTTTTCTCTTTCTCCCCCCCACCCCCCTCTCTCTCTCTTTCTCTCTCTCCTCCTCCCTCTCTTCTGGATCACAATACAGCCTGAGTCAGCTTTCATCCATCAGATCTCACAGCACACAAAGGCTCTATCACTACTCCCCCCCCCCGCCCCCCAGCCTAGACACACACACGTTGCCCGCCAAAATACAACTCGTACAAAGAGCTCCAAAATTAAATGGTTCAACCATCAGATGAGGATAGTTCAGAGGGATGAAAGGACGACCAGACTTCAAGTGAAGGTGTGTGTGTGTGGGGGGGCGGGACGGAAAGGAAATGATGAGAGAGAGAGATAGACAGAGAGGAGAGAGAGAAAAAGAGAGAGAGAGCAAGTGAGAAAATTAGACAAAGAGAGGAAGGGGGTTGCCCTTACTCTAAAGCTCATTCTGAGCCCTGCTACTGAGAGCTTCTCTCAAACATGACATCATCTGATTCAGCTCTGGACAATAGACGGCTCTATGAGCTAGGCCTCTCTCTATCCCTCCCTCCTTCCTCCTCTTCCTCACTTTCTTCCTCTCTTCCCCCCTTCTTAAATATTCTCCCTTTTTTACCAACCAAGAAAAGTACTGATGCTAAGGAAGAAAAACACAGATTGTCTTAAAAGCCTGCTTTACGTTGAACTAACACGTCATCCTGCATACAGAACACAACAGAGTTTCGGTTCCTGCATCACTTCCCAATGTTTTCTCACGTGAGCAGGTGTCTGATGACTGTCATGGCTACCGTCCATCCCTCTGTGCGGTCCTAGAAGTACTTATATGTTATGTTATGCCAGGTTGCTTGCGTTGTCTTGTCCAAAACAGATCAGTGCCCAGTCTGACCTTGTGTTGTTCTGTGCACCTGACAATAAAAAAAAATCTAGAAAACTTGAATTCCATCAAGCTTGTTTACTTCTGAGTGTTCTTTGTTTCCCACAGAGGAGAACACTGTATACAAATCATCATTCTCAACATACAGGGCCATGATACCACAGCGTTTCCTGCCCATGTTTCATTGGTGTATGTGGCCTGGTTTTAGAGCAGGACTCTAGAGGGCAATGGACAGGTCATCAACATAAGGAGATGGTCGATGTTTTAAAAACAACTTGGTGTGTTTGTGGGTCTGTGTGTGAAAGAGAGAGACACGCTGAGTATCAGTCACAGGCCAGGGCGTTTCTAGGGGTTACTGCCCATCTTACCTTCCGCCTTGGCAACAGCACGGCAACAGCGTCAGACATGATTGAATCAGATAGAGATCAGACCGCCGAAAGAGAGACAGAGAGAAACAAAGACATAAAGAGGAGAGAGAGAGATGAGAGACCGAAAGAGCACAACAGAGAGATGCATATTTTATCCAGTTGATGTTGACAACACTGTAAAGAGTATTTCTTTCAAAACTGTTCAAAGCCGGGGTGTAATTTTCCTGTTTTAGATAAAACCACATGTCCTCGTACAGTCTCTCTGTGCCTGATAGCTCCAAGAGAATATCAGGACTGTGTTTCTAGGACCTTAGACAGTCCCTCTACAGCCCAGTGTCGTCGGAGGAGTCGGAGGAGGACACCTCAGAGCAAAGATCACCAGACGAACAAAGACCTGCATGGACCATCCGTGATTGAGCAGATGTTGAAAGAGAAACAGAGAGAGACAGAGAAAAAGGAAGCATTCCATAGTTAATGCTTTGGCTCAGCATAAGCTACACACGCTGTAACAATTGCATGATAGTGTTTCACTGTGAGGACATGACGACCGGCCTGTCCAGAGGAGAGATCTGAGACGCTCTCTGGGCCTCATGGGCTCTGGTACTGGTTCTGAACTGGATCGTTCTGGGACAGAAAACAGGTCAACTCATTATCTCTATTGCAGAAAAGCAGCACACAGTGAACTTCATCAGCGAAGAAACACACACACAAGAAAATCTCACAGCGATGGCCTTAACACAGAGATTTACATCTCCCAGAAGTGATATGGCCACTCAGAGGTGTGTGTTTCCCATGGTGTTAGTAGAGTGTTTAGCACAGAGAGGGGGAGGGTTAAGGAGAGAGCGGAGAGAGAGAGAGAGAGAGACAGAGAGAGAGAGAGAGAGAGAGAGAGAGAGAGAGAGAGAGAGAGAGAGAGACCTCTGCCCCCCCCCCTCCTAAACCCCTCCCCCCTCCTTCACCACCACTCCTCCTCCTCTCCCTCCCAGAGTGACACACTGGCCTCATTCTCAGACTGATACGGGTTTGAGCCACTCCGCTCACGGCCACACCTGAGCTGGTCTGGTGTCTGCTCGCCATCACTCCTCCCTCTCCAAAACCACCCTGTCTCAGCATTCTTATTACCTATCCTTCTCCTTCTTCTGTGCTCTGCAGTGGTTAGGAAATTCATCCTAAACCAAAGAGCCTCCCTTCTGTCTATCCTATCCCCCCTCCCCTACCCCGACTCCTCCTCTCCCACCTCTCCATGGGGGCAGATGTCCCAGGGCAGGCCCAGGATCAAAACGCAGGCTGGTATTGTCCATAGTGCCTCTAAACAGTAATTATACACCCCCAACTTCACCATGCCCCATTCCCTCCCTCCCCTTCTGCAACCACCCACCTTCACTCCTCTATGCCCCCCCTTCACTCCTCTATGCCCCACCCCCCATCTCCCCGTGCCCCCCCTTCACTCCTCTATGCCCCCCCCCCTTCTCCCCGTGCCCCCCCTTCCCTCCCCGAGGCCCCAATGTGGGTCACAGGCTGCAGGATGGCATCTCAGCACTCACCAAGCAGCACTTCATCAAACAGACAGCCCATGAGAGGAAACCAACGCACGCACACACACACACACACACACACACACACAATACTAACACTAACAGATGAGCAATTAGAGAAGTTGAGTCGGTAACTAAAATTTACAATTCCACTTCCTCAGAGAAAGTAAATGCATCCATTTGATAATAAAACAGAGGAGTCTGTTTCATTCATGTACTGTGTGTAAACGTAACTTTATATTTTAGTCATTTCATGGCAGATGCCATTATCCCAAGCAATGTATGAATTTTGATTATTCAATTACTATTTGAATCAAGAAGATTTTATTTATACAAAGACACAATTCAGTGACTGTAAAGTTCCCAAAAATACGGCAATCAATGCAGAAAAAATTCACCATAACTGCACAAACTGGAATTGAAGCAACAACTCAAGCTGTGAGAAAACAAACAGGCCCCAACTATGACGCTGAGGACCCACAATAGAAACACACACACACACACTGCACTACAGGGAAGGCTTTACAAAAACACACACACACACACATCTGACACACACACACACTTAAACAATACAAAACATGCATGCGAACAAGCTCTAAGTCATTAATTTGTGTTAACCAAGTAAGCTTACTCTGGTAAACAGAGTAACCTGAGGTGATCTTCTCCCCAGACAGTCACAGTCACTGCCATGCCAAGACCCACAGGCAGTGTACAAACTCAAACTGACTATTCATATCAGCCAAACACATGACCAGGTCCAGCCATCCTCTTACAGATACTAAGAGAAAACCAGACATCCTTGAATATAATGGTTCCAGTTCTCAAATATGAACAAAACTATACTGCAATGCTGCACCTTCATAATCTTCATAAAGAGACAGAGAACTGAATTGAAATCCCTCATATCAACTAACACTGGTCAAAACAGCCTCCTAAACAGAAACAAATCATACCTGTTCAGATTACAGTTGACAGCCAGAGATTTAACCTACAGTACAGACATTTGTGACCTGTTTACCTGTAGGCATTGTGACTTGACAGTCCTTCACACGGAATCAGCCAGTGACTTCAGGGCCCCCAAACCAGGAGACCGAAGAGAGACAGAGAGGGTTTTTCTAAGACAACCGGAGTCCAGGACAAGATGACATGTCCACCAGGAGAAGGATATTCCGAGGGCTGGTATTCCAAAAGCTCAAGTATTCCCACAAAACCTCCTCACATTTTCTCTGTCCTATGCAAGCCCTTCTCCAGGCATAAGCGTTTTCTGCTTGTCTCCCAACCAACGCACACGCCGTAAGTCGCTCCTACACCCACACTCTGTAGATCTTTCCTACTCAAGAACGCACGCGCTTGTGTTCCTGGGGCAGCTGGTAGAACTGACCCCTACTTTCATGCTCTCCTTTCTCTCTATGCCTTGCTCTCTCAGTCTGTCTGTCTGTCTCTGTCTGTCTGTCTGTCTGTCTTGCTGGCTTGCTGGGAGTAAGTCTTTTTCTTTCACTAAGCTCTCTGTCTCTCTGTCACTCAGACTGGCCCCCCTTCTCTGTCTCTCCCTCCCTCTTTCTAACACTATTTCTCTCTCTCTCTAAAACTGTGTGTGTGTCAGAGGGAATGGCCTCTGCTCTCTCCCTCCTGGGCATTCCCCTCCCCCTGGCTCCTCCCCTCTCTCTCCCACAGCAAATTACAAGGAGCTGAGAGTTCCAAAGTCTCTCTCTCTTTCTTTCTTTCCCTCTTTCTCATTTCTCCTTTTATCTTCCTCCTCACTTCTGTGTCCTTCCAAACCTCCCTGGAACTCTGAAGTCTGCCCACACGTGTGCCAAGAGACACACTGCATGTTTGCATGCGTGTGTGTGTGCATGCGTCTGTCTGATGGTGTACATTTGTCTGCATGCACTCACACTGTGCAAGAGCACAGCAGGCACTGAACCACTGCTGTTAGTGCATAGCTTTACACAACATCCACACACACACACACACACACAGTATGGTGGGAGGGTTACCCAGGATCAATAGCTGAGAGCCGACTCAAACAAAAGGCCACCTCCACCCTAGTCCCCCCCCCCCCACCACCACCAGTGTCTATTGTGTCAAGCTCCTTTCCAGGCCACAGAAAGGTTGGGTAACGGGACAAGTGTGTTAGAGATAGAGAGGGAGAAAGAGAGAGACAGCTTGCTAGTTGCCCACCTCCACAGAAGAAAAACTTGAGTTCCATTGGGTTCTCCCCCAATTTATTGATCATTCAATAATAATAATAATAATAATCTCCCTAATCGTCCAGTAAACGCACAAACACACACATACCCTGGTAACTATTTATTAGTGACCCCTTCACTGGTCAGCACGCCAAACATACACACACACACAGTCCACAGCAGCCTGTTGTCTGACTGTTCCAGCAGCCTGACCTTTGAGGACTGAGGGTCCAGCGACCCATGAAGACCCCCTGGCCTCCACCTTAACCCCAAACACTGCCCCTGCTTACACACACAAACTCACAAAAAAAACACACACACACACACACACACCTTCCACCTTAACCCCAAACACTGTCCCAGCTTACACACACACACCTCCGCCTTAACCCCAAACATGCCCCCCCTCCATCACACACACACACATCCCCCTCCACTCACCCCTACTGCTACCCCCCACCCCTCATCTCATAATAAGCCCCCCTTGTTTAGCACCTCGATCCATCTCAAGGCTAGCAAAAGGCTGGAACAGGGCAATAAGATGCTGAGCACCTCTTACCACACACAACACACGCATAGTGCGAGAGACTTGAGGGTCCTGTGGGGTTGCTAGGATGATCGGGCCACTGGGCTGTGGTCTCTATGGAAACAATCCGGCGCTCATCCCAAAGTCAGAGGAGAAGGGGAGGGAAAGAAAGAGAGAGAAAATGAAAGAGAAATGGAGAGAGAGGTAGAGAGTGTCAATAAAGTCCCCTCCTTGTAGAGTTCAGGCAGAGCAAACAGTGTACCCATCTCCTGTCCTTTAACAGACACGCTCACTCAATTTGAGCAGTTTTCACACATCATAAAGTGCAACTCAATAAGTACAGCCACTTGAAAAAATTGGGAGAACGTTAGTGTGTGTTAGTGTGCGCATTTATAAGTGTATATAAGTGTGTGTGATTATATATGAGTGTGTGTGAGTGTGTCAATGTATGTGTCAAAAAGCTCTCTCCTCTGTGCTTGAGCATATGTCCCTGAACCAGGAGGCAACGGAGGGACGTTTGATTTGGTGCTTGTTATTACAGTGGGCACACAGTTTGTGTGTGTGTTTGTGTGTTTGTGTGTGTCGCTGACCAAGTCTCTCCCTCAGACACACTGACAGCTCCCTCGTTTTCCCAGCTGTGACGATCACAATGAGAGTGGAGTGTTTCCACGGCAACCTCGTTTGGGGGTGGGCCAGGGTGGGGAAACGGGGGGCGAATCCTTTAATGTTTCCAACAGACAAATAACGGGGGGAGGTAATGTATTTACAGTGCTCCCCCCCCCCCCTCAGTGAACCTGCTATGATCTGTCAGCCGTTAAATGGATCACCAGTAGATCTACTGCTCCAACTCACTCTGGAAAACAACTGGTCCACATTCCTCAGGCACTACAAGCATCAACAAATGACAATTTACAGCCTAGTTTAGCCATTGTTCCTCATACAGTAAACACCTAACCACACAGTCAAACCATTTCCATGTTCACCAGAATTGAGAGTTTAAATCGGAGCTTGCTATTAGATTCTTCTCTGTTAAGCCGTGGAGGGTATTCTCTACCATAGAGCAAATGAACCTAACCCATACAGGCCTGCCAGTGCCAGCCACCCGGAGCATCAGACTAGGTCAATCTATTTACTTCCTGATACCAGCTCAACATTCTAACACAGGCCATGTTCCATAAGACATGTTCCATATCCAGGTCAGCTTTTCACATAAAACCTGGGGTGTACTTAAGTAGTCTCACCACCTGCAATAAAACTAACGGATCAGAATAGTGACTACAACATCAATGACTTCTCTTTAATTGATGTGTGTATTTGGCTCTGGGCTCCCGGTGTTCTGGGAGCTGAGGATCTTTCAGCAGTCAGACCAGCTTCAGGAATGTCGGGAGTTTGGACCGCCAGAATTCTGTCGCCGTAATTAAGGCTTACATAAGAGCAGGGATCCCTGGGAAAGGTCTGGAGACAGGACAACGAGGACGGGCTCACTCCAGACTAAACAACAACAACAACAACATGGAATCTATGAACTGAAGCAAGCCAACTACAAAACTGTCAACAGTTGTTTACAACTCTGTGGCCATGGCAAACAAGGTGCATTTGGTATTCCTGTCAGACACACCATCTTAATGGACCCTGCAAATTACAATAAAGATGGGGGGTAAGAGAAAAGAAAGGCGAGAGAGAGGATCAGTTTTGGACAAATGAGAGGACGCTGGGATGACTACATTTCTGTTTACAGGACGAGGGTGTGTGTGTGTGTGTGTGTGGTGTGGGGACTTTCGAAGGAAGTTGTGTTTGGCCTCAGATTAAAATGCAGGACAAGGGTTCAGCAGGAACAAAGAGGGGGAGGCAGGGGGAGGTCTTCCACCTCTACTTCTACAAACACACACAACAGGACGAGAGGATCCCTCCAAACACTTCATTGTGAAAGTCACTTGGTAACCTACATTAATGCTTATGAAACTATAGTGACCAGTGGCCAAGTACAGTATGTTAACAATAATGTTATCTTATTACGTAACAGATCCAACCAATCACAGATATTCATAGTCCAGTTACAAACCACTCCAGCACGTAGTCTTTGACTCCTTTCCTCTCTTCTTCTTCTTCTTTCCTCTCCCTCTTTCCCTCTCTCACTCTCTTTCTCACTCGGTGACGCAGTTAGCTGGGTGCTCCAGTTAGCTTTTGCACAATAGGGACAGGTCACACACTCATCCACCCACACACACACACACCCCCACAGCCGCATTAACACACATGCACACACACCTGGTATTTAGAGGTGAGGTTGTGTCTGAGATCCTGGTGTCAGAGATTGTAATATAGATAACATCAACCTCAATACTAAGACCTAAATCTGCATCAGCAAAACAGCCTAACTCCACAACACTCCATTCCCTACTCACTCCCACTTAACTTTTTGTAAAGTTTTTTTGTGAAGCAACTAAACTCATCGCTTTATACTTTAAACCAAACAGCATCTATGAATTTCAACAGAAACACAGGTCGCAGTTTGAAAGCAGAAAGCCTATATTTTCTCTACGTCATGTCTACAGGAACACTAGAAAAACACCATTAAAACTACAGAGTACAGTGTTGTACAGTGTACTGTACATTATCCCACATACACACACGATGTTACTTTGAAATCCTGTTAATGGAACTGATGCCTGTGCGTGACCTTGAACAGAGAGGCTGGCAGAGATAGTCTACTACCTGGTCGGAGAAGAGGGCCAAGGTGGCCATTAGCTTCACGCTAAATTGACCCCCTGGCAGAGTAATAATGTGGTTGGTGGAGCACAGCAGGAACAGCCACTATGGTTATGTTCATATGAAAATCTGGGAGTTCCACATAGTACAATCCCACACAACACAGCCCGGACATTACCGTGTTGGGAAAGAGGGTTAGGAAGTTGAAGTTGTATCAGTAGAATTGTTTCTTTACTGCAGGCACCAATTCAGAATACTAAAGTTGAAGAATCGTATTGTTCAAGTTCAAGTCTTTCAAGTCTTTTATTTGTCAGGTGCACAGAGCAACACAAGGTTAGACTGGGCACTGAAATTCTTAAGACAAGACAACGCAAGCACTTGGCATAACATAACATATAAGTACACAGAACAAATTTACATCTATGCTGAGCTTAGATAAGTGAACTTCCTAAATATACAGATAGCAATAAATAAACGACTATACTAACCCTAACACTAAAACTTCCTAAATTACAGATAACAATAAATAGTACGCTATACTAACCCTAATACACAAAAAAAAAAAAAAAAAAAAAAACCTGTTACAACCCTATAAACTAATCTAACCTAAATGGAGTACAGTGCAGTAAATGGAGTACAGTGCAGTAAGAGCTAGGCGCGCCGGAAGTTATATTTATTGTTCATTTCCATAGTTGCTGTTTACATCTATAGTATGCTGTATAAGTCCATCCCCGTTTTCAGACACAATCTGACAGATACTGTATCTGTATGTTTCACTTTCACTTCACTTTTTAAGACTTAAAACGACATATACAAAGACAAAAGGTCTCTCTCACCTTGGAGACCATTCCCGCGCCTAGCAGTCTCTCCAACGCTGATATCCTAGAATCCTGTCAGTGGTTATTTCCATCCCCAGAACATCAAAAAGTTCTTTAGACACACACACGCACATATGCAGGTACAGAAACACACATTGTAGGCTTAGCTGTGCTAGTGGTGGTTGCAGGACAGGTCCACACCTCTATGAGGTCAGCTGAGAAGAGCAGATTGGAGCGGAGCCCTCCGGAGCCAAGCCGACAGAGTCGGAGAGAGGAGTGAGCATGCACGTCCAGCCAGCCCACATCCTGAGAAATTACTGCTGCAAGAGTAGCCCCTGCCTCTCTCTCTCTGTGTCTCTCTCTCCCTGCGTCTCTCTCTCTCTCTCTATGTCTCTGAGTGAGTGTCTCTCTCTCTGTGTGTCTGTCTCTCTCTCTGTCTCTCTAACTCTCTGTCTTCCTTACTCTCCATCTCTGTCTCAATCTCCCTCTATAGCTTTTTCTCTCGCTAATCACGCTCATGCCCCCCCCACCACCACCCTACACCACCACTACAAATCAAACACACATACCAGAGAGAGAGAGAGAAGAGAGGAGAGGAGAGAGGAGGAATAATAGTGGGGGGAGGGATGGACTGAGACAGACAGAAAGAGGACAACACAAGGACAGGCCGTCTCGTCTTCCCCTAAAAACACACAACTGGGTCACATTACCAAACGCCCCAAGACACAGCCCCAGATCACAGTCTCATCCCTTTCTCTCTCCATCTTTTTACCACTCGCTTCATCACGCACACATTCTCTTTTGGATTCACTGCAAGTGTTAGGGATAAAGGCCAGCATGGTAAATGTGCTACATGTTACATGTGCTTATGACAAACACGAGTCTGTATCTGTGTCTGTATGTAACACGTCTGTGTGTGCACATCTGAGAGTGCTAGGTAGATGTGTGTACGTGGGTCAGATGTGTGTGTACATATCTGACCGAGTGGTCATTGTGTCATGTGGTAATGTGACTCATTGTACGCATTGTTCTGTATCCTAGCACTATCAAGCATGGGAAAAGTCCCCTCAGCCATAGCCAATGGCTCTTCCAGATTCCTAAAGCATCCTGGGACCTGTAGTTCCTTTCCACCCAAGATTGTAGTCCTGTCAGAACACATGTTCCCATCCCTCGTTTTCACTGTGAAGAATCGTTCTGATAATACAATGGTTTGCATGCAGTCGTCATGTGGCAATGCCACTGTAACCACACAACGATTTGTGAGTGCGTGTCGTGTGTATAACGTGTGTGTAGTGTATAGTCAACACACCAACTCTCTCCCTTTCTCTAGCTTCCTCTCTCTTGTGCCTGCACACACAGAGTTCTTAGCACCCGTCTGTATTCACATCCGTCGTCTATGCGACCAGGCTTCCTCTGTGAGGACGCTGCTGTTATCTTAACCTATAGACCCCCGCCACACATTCAACACACAGAAACACTTGCACATTACACTCACACACTCAAAAAAACTTGCACGGACACACCATCATACTCTACACTCACACACAACCCACTCAGAAACACCCACAACCCACTCAGAAACACCCACTCAGAAACACCCACACCACACCCCACTCCACTCAAGTCGGTCTTCCTGGATTTTCACCCAGAGCTCTTCCACAGCGTTGTCTGTGACACCCCACCCCACAACAGAGGATAAGGAGGACAACACACATGATCTTCTATAGCATGATGACCTGCTGGGACAATGGCCACAGCTTGGTAGACTTTCAAACTGGCATTTCAATACAATGACAGAGATGGGAATCACTGTTTGGAGCCACTATGTCAACAATGGAGCCACATGAGACACAGATGTGAAAATGTATCTCCTCCCAGTCCTCCTCGCTACCCCAGGGCAGGGTTACCGGGGCTCCAGCCGTGCCCCTCCCGAGCCCCCCAGGTAATACTAGAAGTACAGATAGCAGATAAGATTCTACTGTAAAGCTGGGTGTGATTTGTACGTTTACACCAAGGCAATACGTGGCCTACAGTCTGCAATTAGTGACTTTGATGCACTCAATGGGAGTTGTAACACCAGGACCTGTGCCCCAACGTTGTTGACCATGTAAAACGTGTGTAACAAACAGGCTGAATTAAAACTTTCCCCTTGAAATATGGATGTTGATTGACATGTGGTTTAACCAACAGGAACACAGCAACCCAACCCAACCTGTCTGAATGTTGCACAGTGATTTAGCCATGTACTTTCTTGCCAAAGCTTCACAGGAAATGCCTCATCGCCTCTTCCTGCCAATGCTCCGGATGTTTGGAGATGAAGGACTCAAAAAGGAAGTGACATCACATATCTGCATTTTCCAAAGACTCATTAAGTCAACTCCTACTCCACCCCTATCTCTTATCTTTCTCTTGAAGGGATTTTCCTTCAAATCATATCAAGTACTTACGTCATTCAATATCTCACAGTGTCTGCTTCCTCTTTCCCAATTAATCATTCAAGTGGGTGAACTTTGTAACATAGTCATTGTAGCATATCAAGCACAATGAGTCGACACTCCTGGAGTGACACTACAGTGTGTCATACACCATGAGGCACTCACACACTTAAGGGACACATGTCAGTTAGAACAACACACTCCCACTACTAAGGCCTTGCTCTATACTGTATAGTACATCTCCATCTGGGTTAAGAGTGGCAGGGCATGGGTTTGGTGTTTTCATCCATCCTTCAGTCTGTCCTGCTCTACTTTATCAAAAGGTAAAAAGGCATCAGCTTCACCACAGAGCAGCTCTCACTGAGACAGACCTTCTCAGAACAAGGAGCCAAAACACTCCGGCAGACGCTCAACAGAGGTCTGTGGTGTGTGTGAGTGTGTGAGTGTGTGAGTGTGTGAGACTGTGTGAAAAAGGGTGTGTGCTTGTAAAAGTAGGCTTAAGTCGGCGGGAAGGGCATGTTGGCAGGTTCCCATTGACCCACGGAGGGTTTCTTCTCTCTCATATTCATATGAGGTTAATACCCTAGGTTCCCCATGCCAGTCAGTCCCCTGGAAGCTTATGTTCTTCCCTACCTCTCCATC
Source organism: Hypomesus transpacificus (assembly GCF_021917145.1). Taxonomy (NCBI): domain Eukaryota; kingdom Metazoa; phylum Chordata; class Actinopteri; order Osmeriformes; family Osmeridae; genus Hypomesus; species Hypomesus transpacificus. The sequence continues at coordinate 10,703,437 of NC_061065.1, read as the reverse complement.
CCAACTTTCCAAGCGCCCTCCTCCAGCCCCTCCCCAGCCCTCAGTAGTCTTTCCGAGCTCCCTCTTCCAGCTCCTTCCCTCCTCCCACCCCTCTCCTGCAGCCCCAGGCTTCAGGGAACCTAAGATGTCACAGTAGACAAAAGCAGCTCTGAAAGCCATCCAACTCAAACAGGGACCATTATTTATAGTACCAAAGAACCTCTCTCGCCCCCACTCCTCCACTCTCTCTCATTTGCCTCTTCCCCCTATTCTCTCATTCAAGTTCTTTATTTCTCCTTCACTTTCCTTTCCTTCACTCACTTACATTTCTCATTCTCTCCATGTCCCATCTCAATCGCCATTCTCCCCTCTTCCAATTCTTCATCCCCTGCTCTCATTTACCCTCCAAAACAAAAAAAAGCTAACTGGATTCCAGAATGAGCAGAAAGCTTGTCTCTTCGACTGCACAAAGCAAAAATGTCAATCACTTTACATGTAGACACAATAATATGTTGGGAAGCAGAGTGCATGGCAGAGCTTCAGTTACAACCAACGCCTGGAAAATAAAACTTTATTATCCACATCCTTGTGAGCAGCCACCTTTGACTTCAGCTACCAAGTAAACTAAACCTGTATAACACCTATCACTATACCTTGAAGCAGGCAGCCAGATGATAAGGGACAGGCACAGTGCTATTAGGGTGCTAAGGCCAGCCCTCTGTTCTGTGGACTCTGTTCAGGTCTCCACCCAAGATGGATTAACTGCTCTCAGGTAGCCTCTACCCACAGCATGTTGCCTCATCCTCTCTACATAGACCAAGACTGTCTGGCACCAGAGAAGAGAAGCTTACTGGTCTGTAATTGGCACTACCTGGTCTACAACTAGAAGCTATCTGACTTACTAGTAGTACCAGTAGTCGGGTCCAACTCTCATCATTCTAGTTCCCGAATCAGGACCAGTCATTTTAACACCAGCAGCTCGGCTACTGTTACTACATTGTGTTGTCTGGGTGACTAGCCTGCTGTGTGTGAGGTCATGTGTTTAATAAGGGGTTATCTCCACACACATGCCTCGCCTGCTCTTAAAACGACACTTTTAGACCTTTAGACACACAGCCAGGGCACCCAAGCCAGCACACACTACTGCAGATCCATGATACACTCAATGGCAGAAAATACTCTCAGGAATATAAACGTCCAACACAAAGACATGTACTGTAAGACCCTGACTAAAAACAAGTTAAAAAAAACAAGCAGTCTGTAAATATATCTCTATAAACAAATTGTCATGTAGTTACAGTATAGAGTACAGTATGTGCAGTATGACACTCAAACATAGGCACAAGCATATAAATGATCACGCACACATTCCTCCATCCTTCTACAGCAGCCCAGTCCTAACCAGGCCCAGATGGGTGTGTGAGGGGGGTAGGACCCCCAAATCAATTCAGTATGGGGGAAGACCCTAACACAGCACCTCTAGTCCCAGTGGGCCACAGTACTGGTGGGATACACCCATTTATCAACCCAGCTCTTCAGGTTCCCTTCTCACTGACGTTGAAGGGGGCTTAACTATGTTACTTCAAGACCTTGTGAAAGTTGTAAGTCTTCTCTATCCTGTTTATCTGTGGGTAATGGAGGTCTGGGTCTAGATCTTGCCCAATTGTAGTTCTAGATGGGTTTCTAGACCTTGGTCTAGGTCTGGCCTGGTTGAAATGATACTGTAGTTTCCACCTGGATCAGGTCTGTCTTCTTTCTGTAATAATTAGCGACATGAGCTCTCAAATCAAGCATCAAGTCTTTCTCGCTATCTCATTGTCTCCGTCTCTCTCTCGCTCTCTCTCTCTCTCTCACACACACACAGCCTGTATCATTGTCTCTCCCTCTTTCTCTCCGCCTCATTCCCTCTCACTCCCCCCCTGGTATCTATAGGATTGCTGTAGTGTTGAGTATATGTATTAAGTTTCAGCTGAAGTGTGCTGATAATATAGGGCATCTGTGACTTCAATGACAACACCCAGCCCCACCGCCACCCCCCTGCCCGTCTCTAAGGTCCTGTAACAGAATTCAGGATCTAGGACAAGTAGCGCTGTAAGAGAGAGAGCGAGGGAGAGAAAGAGAGAGAAAGAGAGAAAGAGAGAGAAAGAGAGAGAGATTTAACCAACGGAGGAACGCACCTTGGACTACTATTGGGAACGCCATTCTGGGTCACAGAAACTGTGATCTAAAGCTTTAGTGTCATGCTCCCAAACATGCAGGATCAACCATGCTTCAGTCAACCATGTGATTTGTATTAAGTCAATGACACTACTCAATTGTTTCTACCAGCTCAGCAGATGTGTAGAGAGCTATCATCTCTCAGGGATCAATAACATAGAGGCAGGCCCAGCTGGGCTCTGACTGGCATAGGCCTCTTCAGTTCCCTTACTAAGATGCAAATGGAGAAGTCTATTTGACTGATACAAGCCTTTCTGACAGACATTGGCCTCCGTTATTGATCAGAATCAGACAGATCCCACTGCACAATGCAACACTATAAATGGGTTCCCCCAAACAGATCCAACCATGTGACCTCTTCCAAATGTGTGTTTTTGTTTACTCTTCCACTGGTGTCTGAACTTGGCAGCGTGTCGAGATAATCGTCTGAAAAAGTTTCGAACCCTGCAGATACTTTGGCATCGCAACAAAGAGAAGCTTTCACTTGAAGCAGCCTCTCCTGACAGTGCAATAAGCTGATAACCACAGAGAGACAGAGATGGAGTGAGAAAGTGTGTGCACGTATGCATGTGTGTTTGAGGGAGGGAGGGAGGGAGTAATGGGATGCATGGTTGGCATTCTGCACATTTCGGTCATGTGCACGTGTGCTATGAAACTGGCATGCGTGTGCTCTTGCGTTGGTATGTGGGTGAGTGTGTGTAGCACTATATGTGGCCTGGATACCAGTGGACAGGGATAGTGCAGGGTGGAGATTGGCAAATAGGAGAGGGAGAGGGAGGGAGAGAGGAAGAGGGTATGCTTTATATTTAGCTTTGTTCCTTGCAAGCTCACCAGCGTGTGATTTAGATGCTAGATCCTGACCAGTCTTTACTGCTCATGAAGACCAGACATGCACAGTGCTTAGAGAGGACTCAAACATTGACCTCCTCCTACTCTGAACTGCCCTCTTGCCCTACTAGAACAAACATTTCTGAACTGCCCCACTAGAACTGCTCCTAACTGCCCCGCTAGAACACTGAAGGTGTGGTATAAGCTTCTGAATACTGATAACTGTGCATGGACATGTCATCTTTAAGGAATTTAAGCTCTGTTTTAGAATGCTGTAACTGCAAGACACTTACGGCATGGAACTTCCTGATAACATTCATTACTGTAGCAAAGGAACTGCGTGCACGAACACACACACACACACACACACACACGTAAGAGGCTATTAATATGCCACTTCCTTTCATTTACCCAGTTCATTGTTCAGGCAACATCTGCTGAGGACCAAGGGCACAATGGCCACATCACTGAGAGACCACACACACAGACACACACAGTGACCATCTCCCTCACCAGCTCTCTCCTCTGTCTTTCTGGCTCTTGCTGAGCACATCTGTTGGGGCCTTGCAGTACAAAGAGCAGGGCAGCAGCCAGACACAAGCCAGCATTCAGACACATCTCCAGCTATTGTTCACAGTCACATAGCCCAAATCTGACTGTGGCACCTGTTACACCGACATACCAACACTCCTCTCTCTCTCTCCTTTCCTTACCTCCCTTTGCTTCTAGCTCCCTCTTCCTCTCTCGCTCTTTCCCCATCTCTTAGATGCCTTTCTCTCTCTAAAACTATCAAGTCCATCTTGTTCAAGCTGACACACACATTCAAAACACTCCATTCCAGTCAACTCAAAATCCCCCCCCCCTCCCACTCTAACCTCTGTGTCATTTCCTGTGAGAGGGGAGCTGCCCAAAATTGCCCCCCAGGGGTAAACAACACAGTTATCACCCATTGCACACTCCCCACCACCCCTTCCATAGGGGGTGAATCTGTGGGACATGCAGCTGGCCTCCTCTCTCGTCACCACACCCCGCTAACTGGTAAATAACTGGAAGTCTGAATCAGTTATAACAGGACTAGGGTTAGGTTTAGACGGCCTACCTACTGTAACTTGTAGACCAACAGTGGACCAGACCCACAGGTCTGGGACCAGTGGTTAGACTCTGGAGCAGCTGTTGTTAAAGGCACAAGAAAAACAAAACAACATACAGTACTATACGTACATATGCCTGTGCACAGACATACACACAGATACACACACACACACCCCCCTTCCCCTGGGCCCTTTCCTACCTCCTACCTTCAGCGCCCCAGACAACAGTGATTGGAGGGTAGACTCTTTATTCCATCTTCCAGCAGTCAGCTGGCACAGCCACACCACAGCCCACTGCAGCTCTACCTCCCTACATGCTTCTGTTTCCCCCAGACAGGAAATGGCCATTTGTCAACGCCACAAATAAACCCTGTTTATTTCCTGTCCTTGATTCCCCCCAAAAATTATCCTGTCTTTCTTTGTCTGGAAAACATGTACCAAAATTACAGTTGTTTGTGTGTGTTTTAGTTTTAAAGGGGAAAAATAACTGGATAACTATGGGCTACATTTATCTTCTTTAAAGACCAGGATGGAGTTTATATTTTCGGATAAAGTCAAACATTGGTTATCAGCTGAGGTAATAGGGGGGTAACAGTTCCAGTTTAAGCACTAACTCACTTCATGAGTTCCTGTTTCCGTAAACACCGGAACAACCTGGAGAGCAAAGCAGTAAGAAAAACATTGGGACACCCAGCAAACGCCAGGGACCAAGTCTCACAATCACCCCCGACACACACACACGTGGGAGGTGACCTTTCCTGGTTTACATGACACACACTGGAAAACTGTCTTTTTTACGATACAATACAACTCTGATGCACAAAATCCAACGTGAAATACTGTATGTGTCAGATCATATCACAACCCAGTCTGTTCACAAACAAGGTTCTAATCATGAGGTGGAATGTGTTTTCAGTTGAGCAGTGACACATGGACAGGTGTTACAGGTGAAGAGACACCCTGCCACTTTTTGCTGCGTGTCCACATTACCCCTCTCTCCCACCCTCTTCTCGCCTTGTCTGGGGGTGTAAAAACCCCCAGCACCCCTCCACCTTACAGGAGGCCCGATCCCCCTCCCTCTCTGGTTGGGGGGCGGGGGGTTCCCCAACCAGCCAAACACAATAAAACAAAGCCATTGAGGACGGAAAGTGAGAGGAACAGCTGCTGAGTAGGAGAGGGGGGGGAAGGGGGGGGGGGAGGGAAGGGGGGAGGGGATCCTTCCTTTCTTTTCTGTCAGTGAAATAAATTACTTTTATGTTAGTGCCTTGTCTATAGGCAATACTTTTGTTGGAGTGGACAGCATGGACAGCACCACTTCTCGCTCCCGTCCAGAGCAAATCCAAGCACACACAAACCACAAACCCACTGCAGACATGCCTATAGCAACTTGAAGCCCAGCAAGACATATTTCGAAGTGTCTCACACTTTGTTCAGCAGGACTAGTAAATATGACACATTTATATTTACATTTAGTCATTTAACAGACGCTCTTATCGAGAGCGACTTAAAGTAAGAACAGGGACATTCCCCGAGGCAAGCAGGGTGAAGTGCCTTGCCCACACACAACGTCATTTTGCATGGCCGGGAATCTAACTGGCAACCTTCAGATTACTGGCCCGATTCCCTAACCGCTCAGCCACCTGACACACCACACATCGTATGTCCTCCCATTTGTTTCTATCATTACACTGCATCGAGAGGATTTGTATAACTTCAGACTAAACTAGGAGAGAACCATGGGTAGAGCTTGAACTATGCGAGATGGGCGGATGTGTAGTGGGCGTCGACCCTTCCCCCAGGGGGAAGGGACCCAGGGGGTGGTTCTGTTTGGTACAGTCCTTAGTTCTGCATAGGTTCAGCTGCTACCCTCCAGTAGCCTGTCTCTAGTTAAGTAGTTAACCTCCAGCTGAACAACACTCAGCAAAAGGACTGAGAACAGGAGGAGAAACAGGCTTCTTACAGACTCTCCAAAATGAATGTGTCAGTTAGAAAACTCAAACCCCCAGTGTTTATTTTTGTTCCCGTTTTTAAGCCTTTCGTCTTTCCTGCCTTTCTTTCCCCTTTCTCTTGGCAAGCCTTTCCACATGTGCATTAAAATGACAGGTTACCATAAATAGGCGAGATAATTTGGAGCTTGTAGACAAAATAAACCCCAGAGTAAGAGACGCCAGCCACCTCAAGACCAAGACAACATCGCTGTGTACAGAGGTGTGTGTGTGTGTGGCTATACATTCATATAATTCAAATGATAAGGACTTTGGATTGAAACAACTGATGATTGACATTGTATGCCTACACCAATCAGAGGGTCAAGATCCCCTTACTAGCCCCGCCCACACATTTCCCCTGTCTCTCCAACAGTTCTATCCAGAAAAGTTTCCCTGCACAAGATAAGAACAGCGCACATCCCAGTCTGTGATAAGCTCCAACTGGTCAGGTTAGAAATCTGAAATGTGGGAACCACTGGTCATCATTGGAAAATACTGGCACTGCCAGGTCTGTGTGGTGGGATGTTAACCCCCATTTCGAGTTCTCTCAGGGTCATACCAGCGTCATTAAAGAGCTATAAAACTGATCTGGATAAACATGTTGGGCCAGTGAGGGACCCTAAACCCTGCAGAGAGTTACCAAATATTAGATCATTTATCTTGGGAGAAACAAAGAGTTTTTGACAAATTCCTTCTGGCATGGATTACTGGATGGATTGACGGTTGAATACACACACACACACACACACACAGAGAAACACAATAGGCACAGGTTCTATTGAGGGCCATACATCTGAACAGCACAGACCTCAATGAGACCTTTAATTGGTTTAAGCTGCTGTGTCAAATCCTATTGCTTTACAATCACAGTAAACACACACACAGAGATAAGTTAAACCCTGGTTGTCTGTGCCAAAATGCCAGAAACACACACACACTCACAGGGGGGATTAAACCCCTGTCCTCTGTGCCAGGTGCTAACAGTTTGACGTGTAAGCCTGTAATGTCAGTCCTGAACGCAACCTGCCACCCTGACCATCTGCTGGAGGCTGAGAGAGAAAGGATGAACAGAGATGGGTGAATGTGAGGCTTTGAACTTCAGCAACACACACACACACACACAAACAGACACATCTTTCTAGTGAGCAGTGTCGGTCTTCGAGGGGGAACTGGATCACACATGGCCATGTCTGATGTGTGTGTGTGTGTGTGTGTGTGTGTGTGTGTGTGTGTGTGTGTGTGTGAGGTCCACATAGGACAGTGTTTTGTGACTTCTTTATTAGCCTCACTGGAGCCCCTGGAGAGGCCCTGGGCCTCACTCCTCCCAGCCCCCAGGTGCCCTCAGCCCATGGCCTGTATGCATGGGGCCCCTCTGTAGAACACTGGCCATGCTTGTCACTGGCCACATTGAATCTCAGTGATTTACCTAGACACTTCCCCTGGCCACTCCAAGCACAAAACACGATAGGCCTGCAGACAACCTAATCTTTGTGTGAGAGAGAGAGAGTCCCAACCCTGTTAGCTACAGTACACACAGTTCTAAGCTCAAACCGTGTTAGCTAGCAAGTTACACAAACAGTTATGTATCCAGTTGCACAAACATTCACAGACAAAAAATCCCAAAATATATAGACAATACCATTCTGGTATTGTCTATATATACTGTAGCCTGTTGGTAACATTACATGTTGAAATAAAATAGACTATGTTTAAGATACTGTGGGTCCATGACTGACCGTATAGTTAGTGACAACAACTGTCAACAAACTCTCTCCTTAATGTAGACGAGACAGCCTACTGTCCCAGGTACTACCCCATCCTAGCATAGACGCATCTCCCAGGTATTAAGATATAATATCAAAGATATCTCACCCTGTGATGACCTCTGATCTGTCAGTGTTGAGTTTACACGGCCATGACAAACTAGGAGCCAACGCTGTAATGGGAGATGAGGCAAAGGCACCCCCCCGTTTTACCCAGCATGCCTGAACTGACACACATTGACAGACACACAATAGTTTCTACATTAAAGAGTGTACACTTCACAGGTGGAAGCACACCTCCCTTTCCAACCCTCCACTTGCTCTACAGGATAAGCGTTTATGTAATAGTGAAGGTATGTATTAAAGCATTCTCAAGGTAACCATCTGAGGCATGAAATCGGGGGGCCAACTTTCCCTCTCCCTCGCCAACCGTGTCATTTAGCCAAACATGTTTGTACTGTAGATCCTTCTTAAGTGTCATAAGTGGTAGTTGGTACAGAGCAGAAAACACACTTTCCAGAGTACATCAACACACGCATTTTACACAAAAAAGCACACACACACACACAGAGCTAAATGTCACTACAAAAGCCCAAACTATGCTTCACCAAGTCAGGAGAGTCCTTTCACCACTCCTATGACCTTAGAGGTCCAGCTCTCAGCCTTTGCCTGGAGCCATAAACACACACACACAAACATCATGTGTGTGAATGTACACTCACAAAAAACAAATACACATACAAACAGGCATACACACACCTATTGAACACATATAGCATCATTTAACACATACACACTCAAGCATGTACACTGACAATAGGCCGTCTCTCAAGAGTGTGTGTGTGTGTGTGGGTGCGAGTGTATGTATATAGAGTTTAGGTCAAGGAATTTTATGTGGACTATCTGAATATAGGCCTTGAGGTGACAAGGTCAATTCATCATCAATCTGGATCAAATTGTTGGAGCTAAAACATCATCATCACTGTGAACTATACCCCACTCTGAAAGCCATCAATCCGCCCCTGGATTTCAGTTACTGTGGTGCAAGTGAACATTCTTTTTAAAGCTGTGGTCAGCTCCAGCTGTCTGTGGGAACTGTGGCTTCATAACAAGGCTGGTCGTGGTTTTCAAACCTTTTTCAGTCATGTCCCACTTTAAAATCGGACGCCTTTCTAGCCACCCCTCCAGTTATAATCCAGTCCTCTTCAAATTGCAAAACATTGGTCAGGATGTTGCATATATTCAGGATATTGCTATCCATCAGGGTGTGTCTCCCATATTGCCAAAACAGAGTGTTTCACATCCAGAGTGCTTCTGATCCAGGGTGTTTTCATCCAGGGTGTAGATACAGCTCTGGTCAGCCCACTGGAAGAGAACTGATATCTGAATCACCAATATGTTTACTTTATGTTGAAGTGAATTAAAGAACATTAAGCATACACTGTGTATCTGAGATTCTGCAACCACGACAGGGAACAGAGCACCTCCTAACAAATGCTGCAAGGACAAACACACGTCTGAACCATTACCGGAATACAATCTGTTCTTAAGCTTTGTGTTCTCCGATGAACAATGATTTGCCCTGACTAGTTGGGACAACATAAACACTTCAGCTATTTACACAAAAGTCATGTCTCCCGGGCACATTCCTCACCACAGCAACCAAAAATCATTTAGGCTCCTAAAGGAAATGCTGTGAGATTTTTGTCCTGGATGAGGAGGAGGAGGAGGAGGGGGAGGAGGGGGGATCTGCCTGAGGCGCTGCTTCACTCGTACACAACAATCCCAAAATATCAACGTGTGGTTTGGAGCAGGTCCATGCCTGCCCCCCTCCAGTTCCAGAGTCTGGGACATGAACATGAGGGCTGGACATCCACACTCACTCGTTCATACACATCCACACTTTAGGAAACATATGGGGATGCTTTTCAGTTCACTGTCCTTCAACCAAAATATCTTCACACGTGTGGGACAGATGACAACGTGTCTGTTTTGTGAACTACAACAGGAAGCATGAGCAGATGTCCTCTAATCAAGGGCTCAGTCTGACATACACATAGAAATCTACCATCATGTCCCAACTGGATGGACCCAACGGGCACTGCATCTTTCCAAAATGATCCTTGCTTTCTACCTGGTGAGACCAAAGCACCAGGCCGGGCCAAGCCCAGCGTGACTGGAACTTTGCTTTGCATAATGGGAAAGGCCAGGTTTTGAATGTGGTTCTCCAGTCCCAGGCACTGGTTTGCATGTCGTAGGAAGGCCAGACAGAGAGGGGGAGGTTCTCTATGAGACAGTGTGGGCGAGACTGTCTGATTGTGATGCAGGCAGGACAGTTTCGCTGCAGAGTCTCAATACGCTACAATACTATTTCTCTTACTTTTATTTAGAAAGAAGAAACGATTTAGTATGTCCCAATACATAGCATGTTTAATACAGTATTTAGAAAATACCAGGATGTCCTCTTGCATAAAGTAACATTTGGCAGTATGCAAGCAGGATGCTTTTCAGGCTTATCCAACCCACAACTTTGTGCAGTGGAAGAGGCATCAACTGCTGAGACGATAAAATAGTGTTATGTTTGTTGTATGCATACTGAATGCAACAGTGTGTACCATGTAAGGGCAGCTGCAGTATCGACTCAAAGTAGAAAGGAAAAGTCTGGGTTTCGGACACAGGCAGCGTCTTGCTGTTGACCCAGATCACTTCCTCTTCGGTAAGCAAGAGAGGTCAAGCAGCTGGACCGGAAAACCCCCCGATCTGTCGGACAGGGCTCCAGAAGGAAGGTGTCAGAGGCGTTTCTGAGCTGCAAGGACAAAATGATATGACAGCCATCCATCCTCTCACTAAGAACACACACATCCGCTTCCACACAGACACACACCATTCCCAAAACCCAGCATATCAGCAAATGTTCACATCGCCTCAAAGTGACAACTGCTGCATCCTCCCTGTTCTTCCTCTCCTTCCCCTTTAATGCCACTCACCTCACCCTTCATCTATCTCTCTCCTCAACCCTAATCCATCTCTCTCCTCACCCCTGATCTATCCCTCTCCTCACCCCTCCACATCTTCTCCTCACCCCTCATCTATCCCTCTCCTCAGCCCTCCACATCCTCTCCTCTACTGCCTAACTGTCTTGTCCTCTGTCCTCCCCTCTCTCCTTCATGCCCCAGCTACCAAACGCAACCTCACAGCAGGCAGGGTCACCAGTAGCAGGTGAAAGGTCACGACCCACACACAAGGAGCCCCTCCTTCTGCTGTCCCAGCCTCGGCTTCCACAGGAGCTTAAACCAGCCTCCAAGGCACATAGGGGGGGGTGACAGGGTTATCCAATCTTTCAGCAAACTCATTACAGAAGTGGCGCCAAAACACACGACAGACTGCCCCACATACACAATGCACAGCGATCCAGATCGAAACCAAACAGGTTTGATCCTGAGTCAACCAGACAGTCGCTGAATTCCCACAGGAACATTTATGAGAAGAAATACCACCGAGGAATCCTCAAAAGTGGGTCACTAATTCATGTTTTGTATCTCCCTTATGTGTGCAGTATGTGCAGTGCATCCCTGCTTCTCTTTTGGTGTGCCTCCTTCTTGACAACCACACACAACAATGTACAATTTCAGTCACTTGCCTTCATCATGGGGCTACTTCTGTTACTTGTACTACTACACCTCAGGCTGAGAGGACCCAGTAGCTGGGGCTGTACAGTACGTTACACACCTCCTCCAGACACAATACACCCTCCCACCTCCACCTCAGACACAAATCACAGAAGGTGTCCAGACTCCCTGACAGCCATGGCTGTTCAAACCAAACCAGCTCCATAACCTGTACAGACCAGTACATCCCTGGTCTTTAACAAGACTAACTTCTACTGGGAGAGTAGTGAAGACTACAGCCTTCTCTCCCTGTCCCAGGTCCGGTCTCTAACCCTGTTCCCTTCTCTCCCTGTCTTCATCTCCCTCTGTCCTCTTTGTGGTGGTGGTGGTGGTGGTGGGTACCGAGGACATGTTCTCTCGGGTTATGTTCTCTGGAGATTTAGACGCCAGTGGAAACACCTGCCATCCTCCTGGACTGGTGACCCAGGAATGCTTTCCCTTGCTCATCTCCTCTTCTCTTCTCATCCCTTTTTACACTCTCCCTTCTTATTTTTGTTCAACATGCTGTTGTAACAATGACTGCTTGCTCAAAATGTCAAAATAATATTACAAATCTCATGAATATTAACTGACTGCTCATGTAAAATATTATCAATTTGTACAAAACAAAATCTTTGAGCACTTTCGTTATGTAAGCTCCGTCTGGTTATGTAACCCTGTATCAGACCAGTCAATCTCTGGGCTATGACTGATGACTGATCCCAAACATGTTCACTAAGTAGACCATAACTCATCCAACACCAGGGCCTCAAGTTCTTCAAGCACATTACTCTCCTCCATCTTCCCAATCGTCCTCATGACAGGATTTGTCTTTCAATGTTCCTTGCCAAAGCTTATTTCGCCTCCCCTCTCTTGCACAATTATTTTTGTCCCAACTCTCCTCCAATCATACAGAAATCATGTCCCTCATGGAAGTGTGATTTCTCGTAGCCTGCAGTAGTGTGTACATGATCATGTTCCGACTAAAACAAGTATTGGCCGCTACGGCACGTGGGTAGGTTGTTGAATCCATATGCAGCGCTCCGAAGGCAAACTCATCATGATAACCGGCTTTAGGGGGCACGTGCAACAAGAACGCTCATTGACATTGTCAATTATCATTGCATTAGTCTATGTTATTGTTGCAAATAGGTTGACGAGACAATGTAATATTAAACACTTACTTGCTCTTTTCTTTGACGCTTTTGGTGAACATAATTGCCCCAATCGTCTCAGCCCCACAGACGCAGAGCGCATTGAATTTGGGGAATAATTCTTCATTGAAACAGCCGCTACCAGATAATTTATCTTTCTTCAACGACTCGATGATTTAAAAATAAAGATAATTTGTGCCGGTGGCTACTTTCTTTAATTGTCCGAAAACAGGTACAAAGGTTGATGTCAGCTTAATCCAAACATTCGTGATCGAGAATGTCAAACCCAACACGCATGTGTGTTAGACCAATTATCGCAGGTACTACAACTTGTCACGCTTCTGCTAGTGAGTTGGGGCGAGGCGGTCAGTGCTCTGTAGTTCAGCTGATTTGTTTACATATCCTACACCTCTGCTATGTGAAGTTGCACAAATAAGATGTTTTAGGGGAGTTTCTAAGTTCGTATATCCTATCAAATTGAGACATTAAGAGATATTTTGTGTTTCCTGATTTTAACATAGCTCTTGGTAGGTGACAAATCACCTACCAAGTCCTATAACATCTTCTGAAGACACCTGTAATCCAGGTACACTAGTTTGAAGAGAAAAGCTAGAGCATTACACAATGCTTATCTCCTCTTGTTCCATTGTGTGCTGTTTGTTTTTCAGGCGTGGACAACAGGTAGGATACGCACTGTATATCAATAATGGGATGACAACAATGCTGCCCAACAACAGATCAAACACATTTTATTTTGGTTTTGCCTTGTCATGATAGACTATACCGTGCCATGCACTATAGCCAATGTCCACTAAAATCATACTGTGATTGGATGTCTTTGAATTGGAAAACCGAGACTAGACACAATCAAACAATTGACACACACATACATACGCCTGCAAAATGTGTCTCCAGTGAATCTCAAATGAACAGAATAATATACTGAGAACAAACAAGAAAACACTGTGAACAAAGAAGACGGAAGGCTGTGGAGTTGGAGTGGGGATATATTTTTTATCACCTTGATTTATAGTAATGACCCTGAGACTGCAGGAAGCAGGGGCTTGTGGGTAAATCACACCGGAGCTGGTCTGGACAGAGACGATAGGTGATTGGCCCCGAGGGAACAAGCCTTGCCCCAGAACCCTTTCTCCTCGCTGGATCATTTTTCCTGGCGCAGGATGACTTCATCGTCAACTGAGACACAGAGGAACCTAAGTTGTCAACAGCCTCTGTGAGGATGTATCCCCCAGGTAGCAGGCTAACAGACAGACAATCGCTGCCAGGCCAACGACAAGCAATGCTATCCTCCAAGAGATGGTAGTGTGGGGCTTTCCGTTCAGCCACACAGCAGCTTAGGTGAATGTCTATTGAGACCGTTATAAAGGGAGTGGCTGTCCATGTAGGCAGGTTACATAAAACTAGGTGGTGTAGTGTAGCAGAGAGAATCTACTGTGTGTGAGCTGCTAATGTTTATACAAAGTGGTTAATTTATTCCTAAATAGTAGTGTTTTGAGAGAGTCCTTGTCAGTCCACATGATTTGTAGCTAGCCACCATTGTAGATCCTTTATACTTTCAGTCTAGCTGTCCTACATTTAGTCATTTAGCAGACGCTCTTATCCAGAGCACATGAAGCCAAAAGTCCTAGCCAAAAGGCCCTCCATTAGCTAGCAAAACACAAACTAACGGAACCTATAAATAGATCCTTACATATATGTATGTAAATGTAAGTTAAAAAACATTGTTATTTGATCTTAGCAGTGGACCAACTGGTCCAGCAAAATAGGTTAACTATTGTGACAACACTGCCCTGATTGCTGGCAGTTGTTTCCTCATGAAACTGTTGAACCATCGACAGTAGAAGTGCTCTTGCATCATATATGGCAGAGGGCAATCTGATGACATCATTTTCATTGGGCTGAAATTGCCCTTTATTTCAGTTGTTTGCGTGAGTGTACTTTTCAAACATAGCTCAATTTGAGCATTATCTAACCATGAGGAAATGAAGCACTGGGTGATGACTCGGGCTGTGGTAGGCTGCTCGATGATGGCTTCCTTGAGTTAAGATAAGTACTTCCTCTGTTTGTCAATGTCGACACCCCTTTTCATGTGCACTGCATTCCTATTCTGAGAGTTGTTTGTCTTGCTTTGTCATAACAGTTTATTTCATCCACCATGTCCTTAAATAGACAATGCTGATGTTTTTACCAAATAAAAATAATGTAAAGCATATAGTTACTGTTTTACAGGTATCCAGCCTTGACAAGTGATAAGCAATCCATGGACAATGATTTAGCAAATGTATCAAAGACTACTGTTTTTAAGCAATATTCTACCCCTTTCATTTCACTGTGTAACAATCCCCATCACCTCAAGAACGTTCTGTAGCCTATTTTACAAAAGTACAGAACACTGTGGCCTGAAATTGAAGGTGCAACACGCTCTGTGTGTTTAATAGTGTTAAATAAGAAACCAGGTTTGGTGGGACACCACCGAGGAAGCTTCGAATCAACCTTGTGTCCTCATCACTCTTTATGGAAGTGGAGCGAGCTGTCACACAGGTGAAACCTAAGAGCGTCTGTTAAAGGAGAAAAATATATCATTAGGAAGAGAAAGAGAAAACGTAGCATGTGTTAGAGAGAATTAATGTAGGCCTACAGGTATCATTATGTAATGTGCACTGGTGCACATTCAACACAACTATCCATGGTTGTCTGAGAGCTTTGATTTGTTTAAAGATTCTAACATCACCTAATTGTAAATCTGCTCTGCCGCTGCAAGGACGGTATTGTGGTGAGCGTGCTTGTGAAACAACTTAGCAGTTTTTCTGGATGCTTTACCAGAAAACAGTAATTAAGGCTTGGTGGGTAATTGAGGCTTGGGCTGACAAACAGAAACAGAACAGGGTTTACGTTGGCTTGTAGTGTGAGAGTGTGGGGATCAGTGGTGGGTCTGATCATTGCTAATGAGGCCATTACAGTTACCCAGATGACGCACCGTCTGAATAGACGGAGGGATGAAGAAAGGAAGATTTATGGGTGAAGTGAAGTGTGACAGTGTTGTGATGAGCTAAACATGCAAACCCTGGAGGGTTTACTTCACGTAACGATTACTGACTGGGTCTGTGTCTCCCCATAACTGGCTTCTGTAAGTGTGTGAGTGTGTGTGCGTGTGTGCCTATGCACTTAAAACAGAGTGACTGGTGGTTTCTATGTGTGCATGTGTGTCTGTTTACTGGTGCAATTGTGGTTATGGCAAAGCGGTGGGAGGTCAGCTGGTTAGCAGGCTAATCATGGGTAGCATGCTGTGGACCCAGGGCAGAGCCAGCCCTCTGGCTGAATGGAGTCATGCTGGGAGATAAATCACGTCAGATGATCTTTTATGTCAAAGGGCAGAGGAGCAGATGAGGAGACTGCGAGTTGGGCCCCGTGAATAATTCGATTGATGCACGCAGATAAACAGGTCAGCAACACAATTCTTATCCAATTCTTTTGCCTTGATATTGTCTTGCATTGGAAAAATACAGAAACTAACAGCTATTATACACACACAAGTAAGTGTCACCATCAGCTGAGACACACTGGGAACATGTCACTTTAAAAGTGATCCGTTCTCTGAGAGAGAGGAAGAGAGAGGGAGAAAGGAAGAGAGAGAAAGCCATTGTAAGTTCTGTGTCTGAGACAGAGAACTGTTGGAGGCCGGCCAGGATTAATGTACATTAGCATATGAACTCTGATAGAGAGCAGGAAACGCCACAGGAAATGCCTCTCTTGTTATGCCATCTCTGATGGCCTGCCCAAAACTCCCCTCTGATTGGATGGGAACAAAAATACACAAAACACAACTCATTTAGAAAGCTTTTGGAAACTATTTACATCAAAGTTAAATTAATTACTTTGTAACTACATAACAATACCTTGTAACAACATTGTAGTTACATAGGACCTGCTATATAGTTACACTTCATTAGTATTTGGTGGTACAAGTGGATGTTAACATTGATGAACACAAACTTCAACTGTCCCTTTACAGCATCCACTTACCCCTTACACCCCACTAACACTTAAAACCATTTAAGTACATAGCAATTCCTTTGTACCTACACTGTTTTTAGTACAATGTTATGGTATACAGTTTAGTAGTACTATATGGCTATGTTGTTACATGGTTGTTAATGTTATCTCAATATTTTGTGTTGCCAAGCCTTTCAAAAAAGAAGAAAAGAATCATGATAAAACACATTGTAGACAAAACAAATCCGTCTATAGCTACTTCAGAACTGTTTAACCAGCACCTCTCTTGATGTTGTATACTCTTCTGCCCCCTGCTACTTTACTGCTGCTGTGTGTGACCAGTAGGGCCCCAGCTCAGCCCAGCCCAGTTCCCCAGCCCAGCCCAGTTCCCCAGCCCAGCCCAGTTCCCCAGCCCATCCCAGTTCCCCATCCCAGTTCCCCAGCCCAGCCCAGTTCCCCAGCCCAGCCCAGTTCCCCAGCCCAGTTCCCCACCTCATGTGTGTGTTTCATACCCAGCCAAGCATAGCGAGTAGCTCCTATCAGATCACACACAGGAAGCAGCTACCTCACCCTTTCAGCTGCAACATTATGCCCAAACACAGCTCCTTAAAATGCTGTCCAGCCAGGTTTTTTTTAATGTATTATTGTTGTATGAGCAAATTGCTAAACATGTCTGTTTTCTTCAGTTCACTGGTTGTGAAAGTGTGGTTAGTTTACCTGTCAGTCATAAAAACAGCTGGTTTCATTGCTGGAAGGTGTACACTGTATCACCTGTGTTCATGGTGATGTGGTGAAGATGGACACACATAAACACGCATTCTATTCTTCGTTCTTATTGTTTCTTGTTCTTTTTGTTTTTAAGATTGTATTTTATGGCATTCGTTATGCTTTATTGGATAGCTTGTAAGCAAAGTGTAACAGGAAAGGCAGGGAAAGAGAGAGGAAAAGACAGTCAGAAAAGGGCCAAGGCCGGGTTCGTGCTCAGGTCGCTGTGGTAATTACCCAACATGGTACATGCACTCATCCGGTGAGCGACCGAGACACCCCTATTTGTTGTTCTTTTAATGTTACACCTAACAATCACTCATATGTGTTCTTTTAATGTTACACCTAACAATCACTCATATGTGTTCTTTTAATGTTACACCTAACAATCACTCATATGTGTTCTTTTAATGTTACACCTAACAATCACTCATATGTGTTCTTTTAATGTTACACCTAACAATCACTCATATGTGTTCTTTCAATAATACACCTAACAATCACTCATATGTGTTCTTTCAATGTTACACCTAACAATCACTCATATGTGTTCTTTTAATGTTACACCTAACAATCACTCATATGTGTTCTTTTAATGTTACACCTAACAATCACTCATATGTGTTCTTTTAATGTTACACCTAACAATCACTCATATGTGTTCTTTTAATGTTACACCTAACAATCACTCATATGTTCTCCTCCTACAAGGAAGTTTCAATTGACAACCACGAAGCCTGCAAAAAATGCACATTCATAAAAACGACTGATAGAATCTGGTGCTGAAGAAGGTGTCAGAGAAGTGTCATATTACATACAACGATGGTGAACTGTGTGCTGTGTGAAAAGGTCAAAAGAACACAGACACACCTGAGGGGAACATCTCAGTAATTTGAATCATCTATCAAGACCCAGGAAGACAGAATGTTAGGTAATGGAGAAATAGGTTGTCTTCTCCTCTTTACAAATCACTGTTGTTGCCTGGGGAGATCCAATACATCCATGTTTATCCCCTACCCCAACTCTTTCTTGAAACATGCTGATACATTAATTCAGTGGTTTTCACACCTGTTAGTCAGTTCCCTGTTTTGAAAACTGAAAGAAAATTCAGCTTCCCAGCTCCATGATAATGGTATTTTTTATCTGTAGACATGGTCATTCAGAACACTGTCTTCCTGCTGTCAGAAGTCTCCTTGGTAATCTTCAGGATGTTTGTGATGCCCTTCTCTGATTGGTTCGCTACATCAAATCAGGCCAATGAAAATCAGGCCATGGAGCCGGTATAAAAACAGCTGTTAGTCAGATGTCTTATCCAGAGATGCCTTGTCTCACACTCACAGACCTCAACCTCCCTTCAGCACACCCTCACATCTGAACCAGCTCACTCCAGCTCAGAGACCCACAAGCTGGCTCCCCCGGTGATAGAACCAGCTAGAAACATTCTAAAATGAGATTATGTGTCAGCGTCACCAGGCTAGCTCCCTCTCCCCAACATCCTTTTATAGACAACGGGCAGATGGAAGTAGGCTGGCGCTATGTTAAAGTTAGCCACGCAATTAGTTCACACACTAATTAGCTGGGAGAGAAGTAGAGGTGGACCAGATTTCCCCGGTGTCACATAAAATAAAACAAGAGCAAGCGACAGCGACAGCGACAGCGACAGCTGGAGAAGCCCAAAAATAAAAGTCTAAAACATGGAATCTGTGAGGTAAAGATAACGTGGCTAATTTGAGGACAGGGATATTGGTGTCACCTGACTGGAACCTGTCTTTTAAGATTTTTTGCTAAAATAATTTGGGAGGGTAAAGACATGTAGCAAAGCCAATTTCCAGGGCTAAATTCAACTGTAGCAACACCCAGTCCCAGTTCTAGACCTACAGTCCAACTGAAAAAAAAACATTATTCGACATGACACAAAATATTCACAGACAAAACTGAGGTTTTGAAAACTTTCAAACTATTTCTCAGAACCTACTGTGTGAGCACACAGAGCAGCTGTTGACTCCAAGATCATCGTCTTCATTCTGATTTGAGATGAGTTTCTCTCTCACTCCTCCTCCCTCGTCTGGGTTCAATGTGGTTTCACTTTGGGGCCCCGAGGTCCTTCAGAGGCCATGCTCCCATGTGTGCACAGTGTAGCTAGCACCGCCACTCAGGCAGAGCACCTCCCTGGGTAACAAGAGGAAAAAGTACAGGTCCAATGAATGTTCCTCAATCTGTGTGTGTGCTTGTGTGTCTGTTTGTGTGTGTGTGTCTGTGTGTGTGTGTGTGTGAGCATGTGTGTCTGTGTGTGTGTGTGTGTGCGTGCATGTTGAGGTGAAACCACAAGCCCAAGAATGTGTGGAAAGGAAAATGCAACAATTCCAGCTCTGTTAGGGGAGTGCAGGTCTGGCAGACATCCCCCTTCAGGTGCAACCTGGACCCAACAAAGGATTGGTCTGGAGGAGAGATCCATGTCACACGATTCGTTTATCATGGCCAGGATCTAACATTTCACTGGACAGACTCGCTTGGAAACCTTGGACATTTAGATCAGTCACATGACTCAGGACACCGGAAGGTCAGTCTGATGCATTCCTCCCAGAAGTGCTTCAAGACAGATCATGCCATGGAACAGAATAGCTGTAAGATGCTGGAGTTTTTCCTTGATTATTTTGAAAAGAAAAAAACTTTCATGGAAGTCTTTTATTGTGGAAAAGAAGTTTCCCGGCCTCGCTGATAGGAAATCCTCATGGCCCTACATCTACCATCAGAGGCTGTTACTGCATCATTCACATTTACATTTAGTCATTTAGCAGACGCTCTTATCCAGAGCGACTTACAGTAAGTACAGGGACAGTCCCCCAGAGGCAAGTAGGGTGAAGTGCCTTGCCCAAGGACACAACGTCATTGGCACGGCTGGAAATCAAACCAGCAACCTTTGGAATACTAGCCCCGCACATGACTCACATGACTCTGTAACTGTCACCTAACACAACCTGTGAATCATCATTATCCCAGAACTTCCAGACTCTTCACAGGCGTATCAAGTCACGTTTACCCCTAAAAGCCACCAGAGCTACTTTCCTTCTTGATAGATCAGCAACCCCTCCCCCCCTCCCCCCCCCCCCCCCCCACACACACAGACTGCTACATTATTGTTACTTCCAGGATTCATCTGAAATACTAACACAGAGGAGAACATTCCCTGGCATCCAATCAAAGCACAAAAGTGCCTCGTCCAATAGCTGTACTTCTCCAGTATTCCCCTGGAGTGCTGGGGCGGTGTTCCTGCCTGTTTACCAGAAACAGGGGTGCGTCTAGAAACAGATCAAGCGTATAGCCTACTGATCTTGACTGACCCGGACAGAGGTCTATGTTGTTGTGTTTGGTTGTCGTTGTTCTTGTTTCCTGTGATGTGGCTGAATCAGGGAGCTAAGGATGAGACAACAGTAGCAGTCTAGAAGACACTTGTACACAATTGTACATATATTTAGCATAGTAGTCATTACAAGTCATTACATAGTAGTCATTACAAGTGTATGTAGTCAAAAACAAAACAAGGGTCAATGAACAGTCAATATATTTCCATATAAAGTGTTTTCCCATAGTTAGATTCATGTAAGTTAGGGTAGATAAATTCAGACAGACAGACAGATAGATAGATAGATAGATAGATAGATAGATAGATAGATAGATAGATAGATAGACAGATATATATATTACATTCCCTGACCACCCCTGTCACCCCAGTCTCACACTAGTGCCGCTGCAACAGGACTCCATCTTGAACTCTTCTTTGATCACACCCACAGCACCAGATGGAGACATATAAATCACTGACCAAAAGTACGCTAGAAAGCCCATAAAAGGGCAGTGGGCCGGGGGGAGATAGCTAGGCGAGTCCCTGGTCTCCCCTTAAGGCCCAGAGGGCCTAGGCCTAACAGAGTATCTGCCCCATAACTCTTCCATTCTTTTGTAGCAGAACTCTATCTAATGTTCTCATTTTGCTGGGAGTAAATCACTCTGGGGAAACGCTCCCTCAACGTCTGTGGCAGAGACACACACACACTCACACACACACTTACACACTTGCCCCCACCCAGAGAGACTAAACAGATGTCAGAACAGGGAGTCCAAAAGAGAGTGAGAAAGTGTGTGGACACACACTGTTACATTCATAGTTACACACACAGACGAACACCCACACAATTACACCCACACAGCTTCACCCACAGTTCCACTTGTCCTATGAGGGGAGCTTCATCCTCTGCCCTGAGTAGTCCAGTCCTCCTCGTTTGAACCAGCACTGTAAATATGAGCATGCAACCATCTGAGCTGATATGTTTAACCCCGGGACCGTCATTGCTAGTGTTCAGCAGTGGTCATGGTCTACAGGGCTGTTGTCCTGACCGTGTTTCAGTTAAGCTCCTGTGAGTGAATTTATTTTGTGAGGAACCTCTGACACTCATCTGGACCATAACAATACCCCCTTTCTCCTACTCGCCTCACGCTTGGCTTGGCACTCTCAATACAACCCAGAGCAACATAATCCATACCACTGAACCCCTGCTAGGCTCACACACACACACACACAACTCCATGAACACATAAAATGAGCACACACACACACACACACACATTAACAATCACAGTAACACACACACAAGTGTAGACATATGTATGCACTTATATAGTCACACACACCAAACCATGCAGAACATCTGCAACACTCCCAAACAGCACACGCACAATGCACAACCCCACTCCAGTCACAACAGCTTTCCTCCCAGCATTGGAAATCACAACACTGCACCCATGAGGTAATCTGGAAAGGAAGTTCTTTTCCACGTTCAATGTCATGAAATTATGAATAACAGCATTCAGCGAAAAAGTGCTCACGCAATTTACACTGTTAACACTTCTTCAGGTCTTACACTGAGTATAACATGAAAGCTACCCCCAGACATCAGTGGAACGTCTAATGGAAGTCAGTGTACCACTCAGTCAATGAGGCCCGTCACCATTTTGTGTGAGACTGTGAACGTTAGCTATGGCTGTACTTGTAGGTTGGGTAGTTTGACAACTGGGCTCACGTGAGGTCAATTAGACGTCAGAAAGGAGTCTCAACATGCTTGAACACCAGGGGTAACTATGCTTTATATAGCAGTCATTCTCGGCATGTTTCGCTGTGTGTGAGTGTGTGTGTGTTTAGCTGCCAGACTGTTGTGGGCTGTATAAAGTGTGAACAGTAGCCATTTGTCCATGGAATGCCTGAGCTTGGTTGTGTTTGTAGAGAAAACGCTCTGCTGCCCAGCAACAGCACAGGCATCAGTCTGCCTCCATCTCCTCTGCCTCCATCTCCTCTGCCTCCATCTCCTCTGCCTCCATCTCCTCTGCCTCCATCTCCTCTGCCTCCATCTCCTCTGCCTCCATCTCCTTTGCTTCTCCTTGTCCCAACAAATGAACACAGCAAACCTTCAGAAGACTCTTTGAATGGTAAAGGTTTTGAAACGGTTTCTAAAGAAAAGCACCCAAACTAGTCTGTTCTGATTGGGTTTCTACTGTTTTTACTCGCTAATGAACTGGTGCAAGTCTCGAGTTGAATAAAGAATGGAACCTTATAAACTTTATACATAACATGGTCTATTTCTGCCATAGTTTCCCTCATTGTTCTATGTCTGTCTGGAGCCAGAGGCCCCTTTACTTTGACATGTCTGTCTGCTGTGTCTCTGCTGTCTGTCTGCTGTCTGTCTGATGCTGGGCAAGCGTGTCCCGGTTGCACATTTAGCGTGTAAGCATGTTAGCATGTTTGGCTGACAGAGGTATGACGTGCTGACAGTAAGCTGACAGGAAGCCCAGAGACTGATGAACAAGTGGGAACAGAGAGCGAGGGGGGTAGAGAGAGAGACAGACACAAGAGAAACAGAGAGACAGAGATAAGTATGGCAGAGAAAGAGAGAGAAGGTAGAGAGGGAGAGAAAGAGACAGATGGGGAAGGAGAGTTAGAAAGATAAAAAAGGAATCATTTGCAAACAATGTGTATGTGTGTGTGTGTTACGTTCCTTTGGGTTTACTTTGTACAATGCAGGCATGTGGTCTGTGTTTGCGAGTTGCTCTGTGTATGTCCTACACAGTGTGTGTCAGAGATGACAACATAATTGCCACCCCTACCCCTCCCAGTATGTTTCCTAGTGTTGCCTTACCTCTTCTCCCCTCCCCTTCTCTCCTCCCCTCCCCTCCACTTCTCACCTCACCTCACCTAATCTCTCCTCTGCCCTCCTCCTCTCCTCTCCCCTCCTCCCACCATCTTTTCATGTTCTCTTCTCTCCTCCCTTCTCTCCTCTCCCCCCTCTTCTACTCTCCTTTCCTCTCCACCTCCCCCCAACCCACCCTATGCACTCTCCTGAGCGAGATCAAACACATTTTTGGCTGTGTTTGGGTCCAAACAGACTTGAAGGAGACGGAGGTGTGTGATGGTGCATGTGATGGTTTGGATTGTCTCTCTGTGTCACTACTCTGGTTGGAGGCCTCAAGGCCCCAAACCCCACCATGTCACCTCTACCTGGATTAGCAGCAACCACAGGATCATATTATCTCAATCTGACGGTTGCCTGAACTCAGATTGTTAACATGCGTAAGTGAGTGATGAGGGGAAACTCTGAGGCTGTGTGACTATCGTCATGTCAACATAGTGAATACACCCTCGTAACCACGGCTGGCCAGAACCAAAGTCAACAGAAATAGTGTACCAGTACCGACTAAATTTGCTGTATACTGAGTATACAAAATAAGTATACTAAAAGTATACAAATATAAGTATAATATATGCAAACCAAATGCATACTGCACTATGAAGACTACACATGAGCTAGACTGCACACACTATGCTACACTCACATCTATCTACATCTACAAACAGGGACTATGCTACAAACCATGACTATATAACACACACAAACACTATATACTACACACACAGATCATACAAGATCCAAAAACCGCTGCTCACTTATGAGCATGTCATTATGAGCACACTCAACCGACCTATCACAGTAGCAAAAGTAGTGAGCTGATGCAAGGATGAAGCTAGCAGACACACATTTAACGCATAAACCATGAAACTACTGCCATCTACTGGTAATAGAAGGTACTATGATGTAGGACAGATGATTGCAATTTCTGCCAATAGAGGGCAGTATAACCTTTCTGTTGGTGAGTCATAAAACGAAGCTACCCCTGGTTTCTTCAAACATCATTGTTGAATACATATCTCTTCACACTCAAATGTGTGTTTTACTACTTGATAGTAACTACATTTGCTATTTTGATGCCGCTGTAATGTCGACACATTCTCAGGGAGATCAATAAAGTGATATTCTTCTGAACTCTACATAATGTAGAGGCACATGCAGGCAGATGCACGTTTCTGACACATGTGACAGACAGGTTTTTAGCTGATCAGAAACTTGCCTCAAGCCCCTTTAGAGGCCTCTGTGACATGGTAAACATGGTAAGGGTTAGGATTGATAAATTTATTGATTGCTTGATTGTTGTAGTTATACTGTAAGATTTACTGAGACAGGACATAATAAGACAACATGCAACAGGAAATGACATATTACAACACCCCATCACTGTTCCCTGACCATAGTCAATCTTCTGCCCTGTACACACACACACACAGACAAAAAACTTGAACAAGTGTCTTCTCAAGCTGATGGCAAGATCATGGGCACATCCATCAGTCTGTGTCAACGGGGGTCAGATGTTCTTGCCCTTAAGAGGTGCCCCCCACCTCCCTGCTCCCCTGGCAGCCCCTGCCCCCCTGGGATGAGACCCCCGCTCTGGGGGCACTGAAGTGGCCCCTTCTCTGCCATCCACATCACTCTGCCACAGGGGACACAAGTCAGCCAGCAAAGGTTTCTGACATATGATCCAGCATATGTTATGTCACCAACAGCTGACCTGTCATAAGACTATTGTGGCAGGGGTGGGACATGGGGGGGGGGGGGTAACTTTCAATGGTCTTTTAGAAAGAAAGAGAGAGAGAGAGAGAGAGAGAGAGAGAGAGAGAGAGAGCGCGAGAGAGAGTGAGAGAGAGAGAGAGAGAGAGAGAGAGAGAGAGAGAGAGAGAAATAAAAAGAGTTCAGGAGGAGGGTTTTGCATCAAGATGCTGAGATTACAAACTGAATGACTGCTGTAAGAGAGTGATTCTATAATCCATCATAATTCCATAAAACCATGGATTGACAGACTTTGACCCCTCTTGCAGGTGTAAACTAAAGCTCCTTCACTTTGCTGCACATGCTCTGTGTGCTTGCATTTGTGTGTATGTTTGTTTGTGCCTCCCTGACCTGTATGTTTACTCCCTCACCAACAAAGCATCATATTGATGGTGAAGGCATTGAGAGGTGGCTTAGCTTTCCTTCACCTTCAGCCAGGTCATTAATTGACAGCTTAAAGGGTTAGAGTTTTTGCACAACAACTTAAGTCCCAACTAACAGTTTCTTAATATTACCGTGAAGAAGAAAACATTGGCTACTTCATAACATGGGAGGCCGCAGAATACCCGAATACAGGAATAGGGCTGCATGGTGGTGAAGGGCTCAAGATTTCCTACAGATTTTTATGAACCAATAAAGGCTGCCGTTACTGATGAGATATCTCGTTAACTGCTGTTAACCTTTTGCAGGGCCTTTAAAAGTGATACGCATGGCATACCTTGATGAACACTATGCTAAATCACTCTGACCATGAGACAGAAGACGAATGGTCATGGTTGCCATACTGCACATTGTAGAGTTGACGAGTGTATATTGCAGTGCGCCCAATTCCACTTCCAACTCTGTCCTCCTCTTATCCTCTTACCCCCTAGACCCTTTGTTGTGTCCTTACCAGCTTTAGAGGTGAGTTACCTAACACTTCACACATTACGAAAGTATGTAGAGGCTTATAAGAGTGAAACATAAGCCTCAAGTCTGTCTTTACTTTCTTTGTCACTATTGTTCTTTTCTCTTAAAGGTCATGGCTCAGTTTTACGGCTGTCATTCTACCTTTTTACAAAGTTTAAATAAAGGTAAGCAGTGTCAGAAACAATCTGTAATCCAAAGTGACCCAAAGAACTGACGTCTTTACCGTTGAAACACGAAGACCACAATCTTACACAAGTTACTGGTTGAATAAAGGTTAGACAACCCGAAGCATTAATTAAAGCTTGAGAGGGCAGAGTATAAGTCAGTTTCCAGAATCGTATTTTCTATTCAAATAAAAGGTCACTTACTGTGAAATGATTAGAACAGTAAATTCCTGTGAAAGCTCCTTGAAGGTATTAGACCTGTTATAGCAGGGCGTCCAGTTGTGCACAGCAATGTGGGATTGCATCAGTGATGCCCTTTGGTACCCTTCTCTGCAGGTTAAATGCTTACATATTCTTGAAAAGAGAGAAACAGAGAAAGGAAGAGGGGGGTGAGTGGGATAAAAACACATTTCATAATGGAAGAAATTGTTTGTGGAGGTCAATGTTCTGGAGAGGCAAACGCACACATAAAAGACCAGATGCGTTTTAAACGGCAGGCAACCCTCAGCCTAGCGAAAGGATGTGGCATACAGTATGAATGCTCCAAATTGCAGATCTGATTATACCATTTCATAATAATTACATAAAGCTGCTAAAGGTTCAAAGTCACTTTCCTGATACTTAGGCGAAAAGTGACGTGGGTCTAAATATTTCAGCCCATATTTCCCCCAGTCAGAATGTAAAGATGCTATGTGCCTTAATGACACGTCACTGAATCCTTAAACATTTCAGCTTTGCCCTCAGTTTTCCCCGTCACGTGGCAGCTTTAGGATCACTTGCATTCTCGTTAACGGCTCAGGAGGCCTCAAGATTTCCATGACTTCGAGCACTGCTTACCGGAGAACCCAGTGTGCCGCAAAAAAAGCCACGAGGCTTAACTGAAATGAAAGCTGTCATTCTCGAGCTCGAGCTTGCACGAGTCGCTCAGTGAGCGAAGGCACGCGAATGAAAGGCCGTGTTTCAGCTTTTCTCCGGGGCGCAACGGGATCATATGATTCGGAATATCAGGGGCTAAAGGTAAGGCTATTAGAACCGGTGATCTGGCCAGCAGGGATACAATGGCTGCGATCCATAATACCAAAAAGCCAAGGGAGTTAAAACGGATGTGTTGTCGAGATTATTCGGCCCCGCATCTCTATCCCATATTTAGATTAGCTGCTAATGACCGAGAAACACCGGCCCAGTTGAAATCTAACGAAAACGCCATGTAACCCGAAAACAAGAAGCATGTTTGTGTGGAGAAATAGCTCTTTTACTATTACACCACAGCAGGCCTCTTGAAAATACAGGGGCCCTAGACATGTTGACCCCAATGAATAGAGTACAAAGAATAAAAAGAACACAAAACAATAGTAAAGCAATGCATTGACACATACAATGTTTTATTAGGTGATATTATAATGACTGAATAGTTCTGATGGGAAATAAAGATGGTTGAGATTGTAATCTTACCCCTTTAAAAAGTTTTAGAAATTAACGTTTTTTAAATAGCCTACATATTCAACGAACACATTAAATTAATTCTCCTGATCAGAACTAATAGTCCATTTGATACTCTTGTTTGATAAGCAGTTTGTCAAAAATGCTTCTTTATGTAAACATTCACTCTAAAGAGGCTACAATATGACAACATATCTTAAATTGTGTAATAGGCTACCCATCTAATTACAGTGAATCAAATTCACATTATCAGATGAATATGGAGAATTGGAGACGTTCATAGCAGCCCAGTTAGCAGGCTAATAGAAGCTAGTCGAGTTGG
Source organism: Hypomesus transpacificus (assembly GCF_021917145.1). Lineage (NCBI taxonomy): Eukaryota > Metazoa > Chordata > Actinopteri > Osmeriformes > Osmeridae > Hypomesus > Hypomesus transpacificus. The sequence goes on along the minus strand of NC_061065.1, from coordinate 10,675,171 downwards.
ACAAAAAGCTTAATAGCTCCTTGGCAAGGAAAGAAACCCACACATGTTTGTGATACCATGGAGTGCTCTCACCTATAGGCTACATTATTTATTTCCTTTTTTATGTTGTATTTCAGATGTGGCCTTCTCCACTCCCTCCCTCCCTCCCTTAACACTGAGGATATGTGTCACCACTAATGGCCATCAAGTGCTTTCTGTCTGTCCTGACCAGCTTTACAGTGGGCTCACATTAGTGACACAAAACCCATTTCTTCCTTCCTCACAGGAACAGATAAATAACACACATAATACTTCAACCTCACATAGCAGCTGGTAGGTCTGTAGTCATCCAAGCCCCAGTATAGTCCAGCATATACCTTCTATGGGAAGCGGGCCTTATGTTTTGTATGTATTTGACTATGGTAGTTTATGGTGGTGGTGATGGGGGGTAGTGCAGATAGGTTTCAGCTTTGCACTTTTAACATTTTAATTTTAATTGAATTCAATGCATAAAAATAAAAAACATTTCATATTTTAACACTGATGATTTGGCATTGTCCTGTTTGGACTTCACAGGGTCCTTTTGTGGAGTCCTGCCATTGGTGTCAAGCAGACCACAGTCAAATAAATTACAATTCATTTCAAGAGGTTCCCAGAAGTTGTTCTGGACAAACTGAGTAGGATACCGTTCCTATTCCTCCTCATCCCTTGCTCCACTCAGCTGAATTTATCCTGGATGTTCATGAGACTGGTGCTGGACTTTGCCCGTTTGGCTGGAGATGGGACGATGGGAGGAACAGTTGAGAGAGGAGGGCGCAAGGGAAAGAACAAGTGTTAGAGAAGAGGGAGAAAAGTGCTGACTTAGTACCTGATCTACCAAGTCAACCAAGAACTGTCCATACTTTCACCAGTAAAACCTGTGAGCCCACCCCCCTGAAAAACTATGACCCAACTTCCATACCCCAACACTCTCACAGACACACACACACCCCCTCCACGCACACACACAGTGTAACAATAGGGGAATTAGAAGGTTACTCACGGTGTATGAGCTTGCGTTTCTTTTGTTCAGAGTGAAGGAAGCTGCTCAAGTAGAAGATGATGGGCAGAAAGAGCATGAAGCTGGACACGGCGATGACAGGAACCGTCTCCTCGCGGGGCAGTGAACAATTGAAGTTCTTGCTCCACTGTCTACGGGTCATATTCATCTACCAGACAGACAAAGTTTATCACACACACACATACACCCCGGACACCACAACAGATTAGATCAGCACAATGGGGACAATGTCTCTCTCTCAACACTCTGAATCTATCTCTCTGTCTCTGTCTCTCCATACTCTGAATCTATCTCTCTGTCTCTGTCTCTCCACACTCTGAATCTATCTCTCTGTCTCTGTCTCTCCACACTCTGAATCTATCTCTCTGTCTCTGTCTCTCCACACTCTGAATCTAGCTCTGACTCTTTCTATACACTGAATCTAGCTCTGTCTCTTTCTATACACTGAATCTAGCTCTGACTCTTTCTATACACTGAATCTAGCTGTCAGGCTCTCTCTGTCTCCAAACTCCAAATCTAGCTGCTTGTCACTTTCCTATTCTCGTCGGCCATAGCAGCTCAACTGTGCAAAGCTTCATCTTTTTGACTGATGTCAATCTTCTCTAGTTTTCAGACCTTTTTAAAGACAATCTCCAACTTCAGCTGTTTTGTTAAAATTAAAGCTTCATGTACACACACACAAACATAAATGATTGGAAAAAAACATGTGGTAAATAAGATGCAGTCCTTGAGCTGAGTAACATACCGTGTCCTCGATGTCAATGCACAGAGTGCTGTTCTTCTCCATGCGTCCATACAGCTCATTCAGTCCCTTGTATGTCACCTTGCACTCCTTACAAAGCTCTGTGTGGTTTCCCTGCTTGAGTGGAAACACAATACATGTACGAACTGGCTTTAAATTTGTTGATGACCTTCCAAGCCAACCTAAGATGCCTTGGCATTGGTTATTTGCATTTTGGAAACCACAACAACAGACTTACGCACCTGTTGGTACTTCTCAAAGCAGGATAGGGTTTGGTTGAGAACAGCCATGAAGTAAAATGTGTCATTGGTCAGCTGGTTAAGTCCTTTGTTGACACAATCTTGGAGACAAAGATTAACCTTTACTGAAATGGCCCACTGTGAAACAATGTACGGGCACAATCCGACTGTCAAATTTTGGAAAATTGTATTTGTCGAATTTAATTGTGGCTTGGGATAAGAGTAAAAATGCTCAAAATATGAGAGTACTTGGCTTTTACAGTGTCAGAGATGTCAGCTTGTAGATGTAAAATCACAGTAAAATGAAACAACAAACCATACCATCAAACCATACCATTAACAAACCATACCATCTTTTTACAACTGCTCTATCCCACACCCTTCAGTTATACCCATGTTGATACATAAGCACAGCAAATACGTTGAACTCACGGTCACAGCCTGAGGTAGTCCAGATCTCCTCCAGGTTGTCATACAGCAGATAGATTAGCATTAGCCTGTCGGAGCGCAGGAGACTGTCCCTGCAGCTGACGTTGCCAGGGCCCATCTAGAAAGGCAAGGCGACTTTATTTATATATAGCATATTTCAAACACAACGGTAATGCTTTACCTGATGATGCATAATACATTATTTTACGTTTGCATCTTGTGAATTAGACATTTGAGATTGGTAATGAAAATTATAACAATAACCAGTAGAAAACAAAAAATGTTTGAAGACTGATTCTGAATAGAAAGGCGTTAGTGTATTAGTGGTTTGAGGGTCTGTCATGATTGAGATTGCTGGATTGTGGTTAGAGATAGTTAGGCTAACTCTAACTCTAACCATGAAAAGGGAGAAAGTAGGCAATCTTTTCCAAAACGGACGATAATCGTTACAATAGTTCAGCTAACATTGTTTACTAGCCACGTAGTAAGACTATGGCAGTATTTTTGGCTTGTTAAGGTTTTGAGATCTGAGCCAAGTTCCTCAAATGTTGTTCCAAACATCCTTTATCACGAGATATGGGACATGTGACCAGTGCCCACCAATTACACTCGCGCCACAACCAGGAATAGCAAACATGAACGAATTAATGGTTATGATCTTATAGTTAGGTTAAAAATACAATCGTCCACCTGGTCCGATGAGATGTTGGTGTAGATCTCAATCAGACTGCTGTAATGGACTAAGCAGTTTTCACACACTTGAACAGGACGCGCATTAGACACCAAGCAATTGACATTCGAAACGTATCGCTGTCCAAAGATACGCAGTAGCTCGACGCAATAATCGCTGCCCTCCAGATCTTCTGTAAAAGCTGACATGAAGTTGAGAGAGGAGTGTGGACCAAAACTAGACTGGGATACGGCCAACTCGGACACAACCGGTCCCAGAACTGCGCCTTCTTGGCTGGAATCTGGGATAATGGTGTTTACGCCCTCGGTTGATGCAGTTGCGATACCGTACATTAACAACATAATAAACAAGGCACTCGCGTTAAAGAGAGACATTGTCAACGATATTGGATGCTTCTTCCTCTGATCGACACTCCTCTCCTCTTCATAACAACCCATTATTCACTTCCTGTTTCCAACTTCTACGGTCATGTGATAAAGCAAGAAGGAGCATGCGCTGTCCACGCCAGTGCTTGTCAGTCACTGTGAGTAAATCCTCAGAATAAGGGAGAATAGCATATTAAAGTTTCACTGGGCGTTAATACAAATGGGAACGCGGTAGTAAAAAATCCGAAACAACAAATCATTAGTAAAACCTCTCTGCAAAGTTTTAAATGCGTAGGTTATAATAGCTTTGCTTTATGTTTATTTAAAAAGCAATGAGCTCCTTCCTGACGTGCAGCCATGTAAACCTCCGCATGATGAAGTTTTATGTGCCAAACTCATCGAGGTAGTCTTAATTGCAGGAAAGTGTCTCAATTGGGCCAAATGACTTTGAAAAAAATTAAGGAAATATATTAAAAAATTAGGCTATAGTTCTATACGGAGTTCTGCCCACAATATATGACATTTACACAAATTAACAGAAAAGTGGCTTGTAACCTAATTGCATGGCCCATAGACCGGATACATTAGATACATCAGACATGAATAGGCTACACGTGTTGACGAGAGTGTTTGATTTTTTTTAGGGGAATGATAAAGCCTAAGAGAGATCGTCCAATGGTTTTGAAACATAAATATTTGACTTAAAATTGTATTTCAATAAGCTATTGCTCGTGGGGGGTGTTTGGAAGATGTGTGTGCGCGCTAGGTTGTGTTTGTGAGATGCAAAACTAGAGGTCAGATAACGAGTGCGAGGAAGAGTGTGAGACCGTGTGTTGGAGAGCTTGGATATGGAGATACGCACCCCTCTGATGCCCCCGTTGCGCGCCCCCTCATTATTTACCTCAGTAAGGATTTGACACCATGCAATTTTCAAATGTGCGCGTGGATTGGCGCAAATAATCACGGAGTCAAGGTAAATGATCTGGGCTCAAATTCTGATTGTGATAATTGTCAAAAACCCTCGAATCAAGCCACTGCAGTCAATGGTCTTTAATGCGAAATTAGTGGCTCTTGATAACTTGCAGTCCGCAGCAATTCCACAGCCATCAGAGCCTAATGAAAATAAGGGAGAGAGAATGCTGGCATTAGGGCCTATTCTGATGCGTCTCACTTGTCTGGCAGTAAATATGCAGTTTTTATGTGGATTCTGGCCTCCGGTGCTCCACTCAAAGCCAACTAATGTCAGCTCATAAACCGTTTTATATGCGCTTGAGACCATTTAATTGTTCAGATGTTCCTTATCCCTTTTGACAGTTTTCACATGGCGGTACGAGAATGGAAGACATCTTTCTAAACTTAAATCGATATGGGTCATGGTGTTAAACTGTCAAAATATTCGATTGGACTATTATTATTAGGCCTACTATGATGTTAGACTTTTATTCTCTCCTATTATATGTTTATGATGTTTAAGTTGCAATGCCTTTTATTAGACAAATGCAGAATATTATATATATATTCAAATATTATATAATAATATTTGAATAGGCCTACTATATGCTAAACAAGCCTTGTTTGAAGTTACAGAAACACATGCCAAAACTAAGGCTTAACAAATGTTTCTTTTTGATTCTCGATGCATTTCCTTTTTCTCATTCGACTATTGATTTGGATAATCACCATAGACTTTGACTAAAAATCTGCACATCATTATTTGAGATGACCGTTAATTTCCAATGGAAACGACAGAGGAATTCATTAACATCAGATAGAATAGAAACCAGCTCCACGAGGACAAAAATCACTAATTAGGCTCGCGGAGTGTCTCCCATCGCCTCGAGTGCTCTTCAGTAAGGTGATGAGGGCACGAGACTCAACCAAAGAACCGCCTTGCAATTTGGCACGTTAGATGGAAATGACTACAGAAAAATGGGTCATCTCAAACTAAAAGATACAACATATTTGGAATATATAGGTTCCAAAAGGTTTCAGGTTTTAGAGCAAAATTATGGATTGTTGAAAATTATGAAACATCATTTATTTATTGTGCCTATTGTGATGTTTAATTCTCGATGTGTAATAGGCTAAGAGTAGGTGTATATGAGTGGGCTATGCAGTAGCATATTTTAAATGGGCTGTTACAGGCTTAAGAAAAAATGAAAATAAGCTGATAGGTTAGCCTAACACCCAACAAACGTATTGTGAATTTCAAACCTTAAACGTGTTTTATGCTTCCGAAAATCTGTGAAACTGAATGCCTTAAGGGGTTAACTTCAACCGGTTTAGCCGTAAACTTGGCTCTTGAGGACGAGGGGGAAAAATAGCTGTAAAGTTATGCAGAAGTTATTCTTCATCCTTCGGGCCGTCCCTAATCCGCCAAAACCTAATTCTTTCATCGGAGAACTGTGCCTCTTTTCTTGTTTCTCTCTCTCTATACAACATAAAGTCAGTCTGCATTTAATGGTTATGTCGGGATGTGAGAGGGCTTTTGGAAATTCTAGGCCCCTTTCACCGATGCATTGCCCTCTCTTCATCGTGTGAGTCTACCAACCCATCGTGGCCCCATATTCTTCCCTGTGCGTCTGACTCGAATCACAAACTAGTCAGATTTTCACTACATTGCTGGGAATTGCAGGCAGTGATAATAGAGATTTCGCTTTCATTTTTTACGCTTGACTTGGTTATTGTTGCTTTTCTCTTCCCCCGTGATTCTCCTCCTAGGGATTAGCCCTGACTTCGCCTACTGGCGGCCAAAGTGTCCCGAAACGCGGGATGGTGACAATTGATGCGGATCAAGGCGAGACCATTCTGCGCAGTAGCGCGCTCTAAAGGAGTGATCTGAGCCGGAGAGAGAACCATCAAGTCCGCCTTCAATGAAGGCGTTCAGGGGATTGAAACGCCCTCTCCCATTTTGAGGGATGGGGGGTGAAAAAAACGGATGCTCTCAAACTGCTTCCCAAGACCGCCGGGACTCAACTGCCAACAGATTAATTGCTTTTGCAAAGTTAGAATACATTGTGCCAAACCGATTAAAAGTTGGTACTCAAGGGTTGAAAATAGAGCGCAGGGGAAGGCGCAGTTAATTTTTTTCTTACAAGGTATGTCAACTCAGGAACAGTGAAGTAGCTAAAGCCTAACTGCTGCTTATGACGATGATGTAAACGCAGGGACAGTTGGGGAACTCTTTGTAGAAAAGGAAGACACAGTAGGCAATAGTAGGCTACTATTACTTGGGGACATGCATGTAACCTAACTCAACCAGAACTTGTGTCTGACATGAGACCATTGCCTATCGTTGCCACTTCACGCAATATGGTTTTAATTAATTAATATATTTTTATTTAGGCTTTTTATTTCATTCATTATAGCAACGTCTTCAATCTGCAGTCAAAGTAGCACTCAGAGCTGTTAATCTTAACGGTGTGTGCTCTTCCGTCCACTGGTTGGTTGGTTGGTTGGTTGGTTGGATCTCTCTTGGAGCCCAAGTCTGCACACACAGACGGGATAATTAACAAACACGCAGCCGGCAGAAGCAACACAAAAGCCGCTTTGACTTCCTCACTGCTGGTCGGCTCTCGGGATGGGCTGGCGCAAGCCTGCTCTCCCTGCTCGCCTAGACCGCTTCTCATGGCTCCTGCGAGCTGGGAGGCAGAGATGTCTTGTTTCATAACAAGACAAGAAGCTGACTTCTTTCAGCTCCGCTGAACTGAACATAAACCTCGGCTGACAACCTCCAGTGCCCAAACAGAACTAAGGGGCGGGTGGGCCAGAGATGGCGAGGGGGGACAGGGGAGGAAAAGGGCGCACCATACAGGAATACAATTGTTGGTCGGCTTAATTACTGGTTACGTTGTCGATCAAAGTCACTGTGGCTGAAGGATTGCCTTTCTATCTAGCTTAAAGTTAGGCTACCATTTGCGAATGGTAGGCCCTACGAACTAAGACAGGTTACGCTTTGTATTTTTATAGTTATTTACCCATACACACGGCATTTTAATTGATATGCCTAATCGTTAGGCCAAACATTTCGCCCAGAGGTTTCGTTTGGCCTGAGTTGGGTTTTGGGAAGAAACTCGCTTTTTTTACACCACCTTGTTAGTGGCTAACTTTTTCTCTCTCTGAAAAGCAGTTTTGTGAGAGTCGCTTCTCATTCACTTCTCGGCCTTTGTGGCCCGTCTCCCCCTCTCAGTGCTCAGTGCGTTACACCAATTAAAGAACGACGTGCTGTAAATGTAATGGACCGAAGGGTGATTGTTTTTGACAAGCAACAAAACACATAGACCCTCCCCTACCATTAGTCCGCGGGAGGGGGTGCAGCATGGGGTTCACGCCGGTTCGATCCCGGGGGACTCAGTGTCAAGGGCTATAGGCTATACTTCACAGGGATAGGCTATATGTCATTTGTGTGTGTGTGTGTGTGTGTGTGTGTGTGTGTGTGTGTGTGTGTGTGTGTGTGTTAGAGAGAGAGGTTGTGTGTGTGGGAGGCGGGTCTGAAAGAAAGAGAACTGAGAACTTGAAGTATGTTTAATACTTTTATACGCCATTGTCTTATTTCAGTTAAGTCATGACATTATTAAACTAGTATTCAACATCATATCATCCTCATCATTGTCATCATTACAGATGCCAGTCGGTCTCCTTATAAGTCCATTCATGTGATCTCAGACCTCTGTGCCGCCATAGATCATATATTTCAAAGGGAGGAATTAAACCCGTAAAGAAGACAAAGAAAAAGAACACAAAAAAGAAACTGTGTATACTGTACATGAAATAATTTCAGTTTTTGCACTACTTTTGCACTCAACCATATGAGTACTCTGTACAATGAAATAAATGTAAACCCTTATAATCACCTATTTAAATGTAATTAGAGATCATTAATATATTGATAGAAATGTATAGTAATTTATTCTTAAAAATACTGGCCATGCTTATAATTGCTCTTGAAACCTAAGGAATTATTATTTGTTCAGAAAGGGGAGTTAGTCAGGGAGTTTATTAGTGAAATTTTGTTATAGAAATCAGTAGAAAATCTGTGTCTCACCAGAGTGAGTACCATGTAAGCTACAGCCTCACTATTCCCCTCACTCTTTTCCCTACATTTCTTGTCTCTCTGTAACTATCACTGTCACAATATGGCAGAAATGGCTTTAAAAATATATTGAAAGAAAGTCAGTTAGAGTGATAATATCTTATGTTTTTTTGTCAGTTATTTGTAACTTTTTTTCCTGAAGTTTGTGTAGGGCTGGTGGAGAGGTGTGTGGGGCTCAGGAAAGTTTCTCCGTGCTCAGAAGAAAAGGACTTGGCTTGGCCCAGATGCCGGCAGAGATGTTAACTTTGAGTGGCCCCTGTGGCTTGAGCGTGGTGTGCCCCCCCCCCCCCTCATCCTCAAACACACCCCTGCCTCCTCCAACCTCCCCCTCTCCCCCTCTTCCCAAGCCCCCAGGTTGCCTTTGCATGACATCATCTGAAAACTATGCCCCCCATACCCATGTGAATTTGAGCTGTCACAATCGCCGGCTCCCCCCATTAGACTGTACTGCACTGGAAACACATACGTTTCTTTTTCTCTCTCCTTTATCCCCCCCTCTCTCTCCCTCTCTCCCCTCCAACCAACCAATCTCCTCCTTTCTCTTCTTCTTCTTTTTTAACCCCCAGAAAAGGCTTTGTTTGAGAAAGGGCTTGATCAAAAAACTGTTGCCCGCCAACCGCGGGGCTTTCTGTAAATTCAATAAGCCCACCTTAAAGATTTTCCTAATTAATGGATGACATCTTTGGCTGGAGGAGAGGCGAGGCATTCTCCTCCGGCTCGCTCTTTGTTAACCTCCTAATTAACTTTGGTAGGTCACTCAGGTCCCAGCAACCTGGGAGTGAAGAGCCCCCATTGAGGGGGGAGTTGTAAACTTACTTTTTTTTGCCTCGGCACTTAAAAGGGGAAAGCAACTATAGGGAACAGAAAATATCCTATTTAAGTCCTTTGTGAGTGAACTGCCTGCACATGTTCTTATAAAGAAAGTCTTCTAAATAAGCTGTCGTGTTGCTACCCCTCTATACCCCCTCTACCCCCCCACCCCCCTCCTCCACCTTCCCACCCCCTTATCCCACCTCTTTTCCCCGGACCTCCACAGAAAGGTTATGAATGATAGTTGTGGGATAGAAGAGGGGGACAGCGGGCCAAAGGACAGCATTTGGGTGTTGTGTGATTGTTTGTATTTGAGACTGAGAGGGAATGTGAAGATGGAAAGACTCTGCTGCTGGGAGGCAGGGAGAGGTGAACCAGTGGAGGAGAATGAAGAAGGGGCACAAATGTTTATAACAAAAAAACTAACAAACCAAGTGGAGTAAAACACCCATACGTATCTCCCTCTTCCAAAAGTAGAGGTCCTAGAAGTCCATGAATGTGCATATTAAAAGTTAACTTGGCACTGCATCACAACAGAATGCCAGTAAAAGGGGAAGAGAGAAGACACAGAATACCACAACAACAGTTTTTTTTTTTTCAACAACAAAAAAACATGTAATTAACCTCACTATCACTGCTAACCCCTCAACCTCCTGCCCCCTCCCAAGACACTTAAACCGAACAAATAATGACTAGAGTGTGACCTTCCCACAGGGAAGCAAACATCCTTACTTGTAGGCTAACTTTCCTTCTGCTAAAATCTTGAGTCACTGTCCATACGCACAACTTATCCCAGATATATGTTTTTTCCCACCTAATGGTCAAAATGAAGACCACAGAATTAACAAAAGTTTACCGTGTCGCTGTCATCTGACAATTTATTTAACTGTAAATAATGTCACAGCATGTTGACTGGACTCACGCATAATTTTGAATTTGACAAAATCAATGATTGAATCAATAAGTTGATCAATCAATCAGTCAATAATCAATCAATCAATCAACCCCCCAGCAAGGTTTGTAGTGCCTTCAGACTGGGTAACAACACAGACGTTTAGTCTGCTTCTGTATTAAGTCACACTAAGTGACTGTGAGAGACCTGGTGACAGCCCGTGTTACGAGAGGTTAATGACAGGGAGAACCATGACCCCAAACTGTGACCGTTGAACCTGGTCCGCCCAGACTGCCCCTCCAATGACCTCGGAGCCAGAACAAGACTCGACTGCGTCACAACGGCTGCTATTTCAGCCATTTCAGGAACCCAGACACAAACAGCCCAGAGCTGGTCGGGTGTCATGAATCTGTCACGATACCGCAGGTGAACCCAGAGATGAGCGAGACTATCATTGTGGCAGACCCTAACGATGGCCATTGTTGGCTTAATCAGTTTGATGTCCACGACTGAAGTCTCCAGGACAGATTGTCAGCTAGACTGGTGCCTTTCAAACACAGAAAATCAACTGATGGCATTCATTCAGGGACTGTGTGTATGTGTGTGTATGTGTGTGAGTGTGTGATTGCATGTGTGTGATTGCATGTGTGTAACTGCGTAACTGTCTCCCGTTGTCTGGTGATAGGGTCAAGTAACGTAAAATAACCTAAAATGTCATAATCTGAAATGTGTCTGTCGTACAGTGTTGGAAGTATGTACAGTGGACGGTTGCAAGTTTACAGTGAAACAGTGAAGCATTGATCCCCTTAGACACATAAAGTCAAACACAATGAAACAGCTTACATCCGTGGTTCATGGACTCCTGCATGTTTGTCTCTGCAGTGGGAACGGCTTAAGCCTATCTGCTCAGCTGTCATAATTTGTTAACGAGTCTTTTCAAGGGGGAAGAAAAAAAGAAAGAGAGGAAAGAAAGAAAAAAAGAAGGCTCTTCACGAGTGACTGAAAGCAAAGGTCTGTCCTGAGGAGAAGCCAGGGGCGACATCAGACTGATTTCAGAGCGACCCGTGATGGCATCTCTGGATATTAGAATATTAATAGAGGTAGAGGCTGCAAAGCCGGGCCTAAGCCTCTAACAGGTGCCTCAGCCCCCATCCAGAGGCAGAGCCCCGTGCCCTTCACAGGCCAGGGGGTATCAAGCGTCCCCCTACCCAAGAACCCCCCCCCTCCAGAATCTCCCCACCCTAAGAAGAGAAAGGAAGACAAGATGGCAGGGGAAGACAGAGTTACCAAGACAGGAAAAAAAAGAGATGGAGTCAGAGACAAAATAAAAGGACGAGGAGTTAGCGAGTTAGTCATCCCTGACCGATACGTTTTCGAGTCACTTTCCCGAAGACGAAACACGGGTCGATATTTTTTTCCCTCCCCTTGAGAAAGAGATTGACTTTTGTTTGGAGTTTGTGAGAAGTGGGAATCAGGAGCAGGACAATGAGGCTCCCTGGAGTGAGAGGCTGAGAGGAGCCACCTCACATCAGTCAGCCAGGGGACTGACTAATCCAGCCATTGTCCCCCCCCCCCAGTCACCGGCCGCACATCAACACATTCACCCCCCATTGTCCCCCTCTCTCATGCAGCGGGATCTACCCCCCCCCCCCCCCCTCTCCCACCTCCCCAACAGCCAGTTTTGTCCCTGGCAGTTCGAGCGGAAGCTTCTCACTGATAATTTGCCCCACATAGATTTGTCAGAAGGTCCAACCACCACACTGTGGCGATGGACCCACTTGTGGCTGGGTTTGGGTCGCCTAGTAGGGTTTTTCTTCTATCTAGGGTATTTCTTTCTTGGGGAATTTGGGGGGAAATGGATGTGTTACAATGGGCAGAGAGGGTGCAATGTATGTGATGAGTGTATTGAGTGTGTGCATGTGTGTGCCCATCCATGTTTTGGGATTGTTTTGAGGGTCATTGTCTTCATGTGTTCCTTCCCCAGACAGAGGACCTTGGGTCCAATCCCCTGCAAAGCCTGTCAAAGGAAGGTGTGGCAGAGGTCGTTTTCAACGCAGCAACCATGTTATCTTTGTCTTATGGTATTTCACAATAACAGGACACCATGCAAAGGTGGACAGTACATTGGTGGAAAGGAGAAATTATTTTGTGGATTTTAGCTTGATAGTGTATATATTGATAGGGCTTATATAGCCACTATCAAAAACAAATATTTTAAAGGATATTCTGTATGTCCCTGGAGGTCCTGAAGCAGCACATACTTTGATATCATACAGAGATAGTAGCTTCTTTTTTTTCGGAATGTGTGGATTGGAAATTATAGTTTAGTGTCTACAGTAAACAGCCATCAGTCTGAGAGTATTTCTGAATCCCAGACCATGGCAGTATGAGGCTATGTACGCTCACAGGAAGCCCCGATGTCCACCTAAAGGGTCCATAAGGAGCTAGGAAACACCTCACCCTACTGGAGTGCAAGTGCATTAATCAAACATCATCTTCTTGTCTGGTCCCTTCCCACGTTGCCACAATAAATTAAACAAATTGTGTACTGCACAATTACATTGTCCGTCCCTGTAAACGTCTCCACGTGTATTGCAGTGTCATCCGGGGATCTGTCCATGGTGCTGAAATGTATATGCTTGAATAGACTTGTGAAATAGTGTTGTTTGGCTTATGCCTTATTATATGTTAGTTTAACAGATTTTAGATAGATTATTTTATCGATTTTTGTAGCCATACATTTTGAAATTCCTCTCCAACTTTTTTTTTTTTATGTGTCCGATACTTATTTCTTCCTTTAAACGAAACTGAATATTAAACATTTGAACCAAAAAACGTCACCGTGAGTGGTCCCCGCACGGAATTAAGCTCTCCTGGGTCAGTTTTAAGGGTTGACTGGGCCTTTGGTTGGACTGGAGCGCCTCTTTTATGTTTGCTCTGCGGCGCTTAGTGACTTCTTTACAAAGCCAATGGTTTCTGCTCGGCTAGTTACATGAGCCTTCTTCTTCTTCCAATTTTTGTTAAAATTACAGCCTACGCCAGTCCAAGGCAAAGTTGTTTTCATGGCCACAACTGACAGTAAATCCACTTATCAAACCGATATTGAACCGGTATCTCATATCCTCCGTGTTAGTCACAATCACTTCCAAAGTAAGTGTTGACACTTGCTTCTCTCGAATTTTAAATACTATTCAAGTAGTCGCATACCAATGCCGTCAAGCCAAAAACAGATACACAACCCCCTGTGCCATTGTTAACGATTTTTCATTGACTGCTATAGGGAAGAAGAGAGTCAATAATACAAAAAGTGAAAGCAGGCAACCCGGGCAACCATGATGTTAGTTATGTTTGTGTAAAGGCTATCAGTGAATGACGAGGATTAGAACGAGTTAAGGAGATTATCTCGCACATCGCCCCCCCCCTCCCTCTCATAGACACCACACACACACTCACATATATAATTTGTAAAGACAGGCCCATGATATAGTCTAACAGAAATGTGTGTGGAAATAAGTTTGAGAAACACTGTTTAATTGAGTAGTGATATGCTGTCAATGCCGGAGCGAATCAAACTAATTTTACGTATTACTTATAGGCCTACTTATTTTAAGATACTCAAGTTTTTTTTGCTCAAATATTTTGCTCTATTTTGTGATGTGTGTAAATAAAAAACATTAGGCTTCATTAGTTAATCTGGAATTTAAAATATATATATTCTTATTTAATAACCAAAAAGGAAGTAGCGCACACGTGGAATGCTCGATCATGTTTAATATGGCCCTAATTCTGCAGCTGAAGGTTTTAAGGTTGAAAGACTAATTGCAATCAACTGGCATTGTACCCCCCCCTTGTCCGTTTAAATCGACACTTTCAGCGTCCATATGGTCTTCTGGGTACCGTGGGAATGTACACAATTAAAAAACGGAATATGGATTTCTGGAGTTACCGGACGAGAGCACCTCAAGCTGTCAATATCGGGGTAGGCTATCAGTGAACGGTATACGGGTGCGGTCCCCCCCACCTTTGGTCTTCTGTCCTCGTGTGCTCCTCAGATACACGGCGCGCATATTCAACCCCGGCTAGCGAGACTTGGAGAGAGAGACTACAACTGCAGAACCCCTGCCTTGAACGCACTGCTCGGGAATTACCGCCTCGGTCCGTCACACGCAGCCATGGACGTGTAGAGATGTGTAACTTGTCACGTAGCCTACGTGAGACCACCATAGATAGACAGACAGATAGTAATTAATAAAAGCCAACTGCTCCCTTTGAACTTAGTCCACCTCCTGCACGAAATAAACATAGACCAGATACCTCTACACACAACAGGGGCACAATAAAGTGCGCGTGACATATGTCTATACACACATTTGTAGGGTTTTGAGGAAAGTTTCTACATTCAACGCCTGTCCTGATTTGAACGTTTACACGTTTTAAGATGAATAGCCTAGACCTAACGCCAAAAGATAGCCATGACTACATAAAATTGGTTGCTCCGGTCAACCCGCCAAGGATAAAGCGTCCTTTAGCCACAAACGTGTTCATAAATTAATTGAGAGCGGCGTTTATGATGGTTGCTTTTCTTTTTCTTCTCGTTTTCAACCTCTCAATGTCTTTGGAACCATCACTTCATTTGCCTCCTGAGTGCCCCCCCTCTCGCTCCCCTTCCACCGGATGACGTCATACTGGCACAGGAGTTGGGAGTAGAGAGCATGGGGGAGCTAAGTGGCTAAAGGAAGTGGAGTTCTCCACCCTCCGCCTCCTCTCACACTTCTCATAAATATTACTATGCTTTCATCTAACGACTTACATCAGTAAGTCACCACGGCCTCGGGTTTAAACAAGCTGTCTTTGCGCTAGCAGTTGTTTAGTGACACTGGAGAATATATTAGTTATCTTGGATCAGTTGTTTATACCCGCTCCGTCTACTTTGCTGTCTGTTTCTTTTTAAAATTCTGACTTTGTGCGCCAGTTGCGCTCCGAGAAAAGAAGGACCCGATCTCCTTCTCCCCTTGAAACTTCTGGCTCCCGGCTACGGCGTTTCCCTCATCCAGTCCAACACTTGGGCTGACTCTACCAAGACTTGACGGAACCGACCCTACAACTTGACACCTGGATTTGTGCGAATCGTGGAGAATTTGCAAAAAAAGTTGAGCAACCGGACAACATTGAAATAAACTGGTTCCAGAGGATACTGAACACACATGTTATTATTAATCAGCTTTGATCACAAATATACACAGAGCCAGTAACCGTGGATTTTGACTCGTCAGAAGTACTGAAAGTATTCCTGAAAAGAAAGTATCAACGATGAGCAAACCCGCTGGTTCAACAAGTGGCTGTTTAGATATTCTCAATGTTAAATCAAGTAAGTGCATTATTTTGTCTTTGCGCTGGAAGACTTATAGATAATAACAACTTTAACAATCCAATAATAGCCCTATCATATTGAAAATATTCAAATTAGACAGCTATGTTGACATCCGACGTTAAAGAAATATGTTAGGCTACGGTCCGATGCGCTAGGTGGTTGGATGCGTATCTCTGTCTGTATGTAACTAAATGTTAGATTTACGACTAGTTCTTGTTTAGTTGCAAATAAACGTCAAGAATATTCGTGCACTTATAAATAATATGATATAGAACTAGAATATAGAAGTAATTGTTCTCATTGTATAATACCGTCACTTAATGAAGGCTATTACATTAGGCTAGTAACTGCATTTCTTTGCTGGTGTATTTTTCATGGGGTAGGCTATTTATTGTCTTAGACATAGGCCTATAGATCTAAACGTGTAGGTTTGAATATTCTTTAATTTCTGTTAACAAAGCTACTATTGGCTAGTAAAACTATAAAATGTAGAGATAAATGCAATGCTTCTAATCAGACTATTAGTCTGTGGGTTCAAAATAGCCCTTTTAAGTGTTCAAAATAATGCATTAACACATGGCACAAATGTGTGTGTGCGTGTGTGTTGTGATCAGTTGTAAAGTAACCCATAATGGGATGCCGTCATTTGGGGAAATTTGATAACCTGGTGAATTCAGCGAGTTTGGAATTATGAATGTATTATGTGAAGAAGCAAAAAGTCATTTTCTCACAAAAAAAACTACACACTTCACACAACTTGGTAACTAGGCCCAAATAAATTGAAATAGGAATAAGACGCCAATTTTGCAGATATTTATCTGATAAAGATATTATTTGAAATAATATTTTGCAAATGGCTTTATATTACACACATGTTTGAGACTATATATAGCCTACTTACAGATTTATTAGCTGTTTGCAACGTTAAAAGTAGGCTACAGGACCGTTCACTAAACGTCTTCAACAACCTAGTTTCATTGCGTTTTGGTCTAAAGTTTCAACACACGCAGTCTTTATTTAAATGTTGCTGCTTCAAGTTCATTCACACATTGTGGGTGGTCACAAAAAAGCTAAAAAAAAAATAATAAAAAAACCTTTTCCCTTAGTCAGTAAAACTCAGTCAGGTCTTTCAGCAGGTTTTCGGCTTGATGGTAATTACGTTAATGGAATATGCCATATATCTTTAAGCAATTACGGAACACAATGGCGACGAATAGGTCCCCCATGGCGAGAAGTTAAAGACGTTTTCTCGTTGCACAACAAACTCGTGGGCAGTTTTATTCCTTTGAAACAACGTTATATAGCCTATATATTTCACCATAATATATGCTTGATTAATAAATTAGGCGATGTTTAGATAATCTTGATGTGCTCGTGTGCGGCCTGTATATATAGGCCTCAAACTTCAGGACTGCCTGTAGCAGTGTAAACAACTTGTAGGCCGATATTGCATGTTTTCGACATGACTGCAAAAGAAGTACAAAGAGTGTATTTCTTGCAAGATAACAATGACAAAGCATTTCTAAAACACATTTCTTTACATCGAATATTTTACAACGACTTATAATGTTTGCCTAACTAATTTTAGGCTGAAGTTGTTGTTCAGTTGTTTTCAAAAAAGATTTTCCTTTGCAATATTTGACATTGTGGAATTTTTTTTCGATCTTTTTATGTTAACGAAATTGTAATATGCCATTTCAATTTCATTCCGCTTTGCATATTCGGGGTAGAAGTCCCAAATCTTTGCCGAAGTCGATTGTTTTTGCTTCCCTGTTGTTATCAGGCGGGCAGAATACGAATTCCCATGCTACCCTTTTTGACGGGTCACTGGTGCAGCAATGAGCAGGTGGCAAAACGTCAGTGTAATTACATAGACGGCTTTCCCCTCCATGAAAAAGACTCCCTCATATACATACAAATATACTTCTTTTAAATAGATTTGAATACAGAATCTTTACAAAAATCACATTTTTTCATCTACTCCGGGTCGATTAACATACACTTCATTTGAGTTCGTGAAACGAGTTGGTGTGTATTATTCTCGGTGCCGTGTCACTCCCTAATCCGCAGGCCTATAGACTAGCAGGATAAAGCAGCTGTCGAGTCCCATTATGAGAGGGGAGTTGGCAGCTTGTCGAGATCGGGGCAGTCAGACGAAGTTCAATAGGGAAAATCATTAAGTTAACACTTTCCCTAATGTCTCCATTGTGTTTCCACGGACATTGTCTTAGAGAACCCAGATATGACGCTTCCCACCGGACTCACCAGAAATACGCGCGCTACATTCCCATGGCTGGACTGTAAATTAAGGCGCGGAAACTCTGTCTATTGTCATGTTGCTCTCTCTCTCTTTCGCTGTGTGTGTGTGTGTGCGTGTGTGTGTCTGTGTGTTGTTTTCCCCTGATGTTATAGTGGCGAGAGGGGCTGCATGATGTTGGGGGACACAAGCCAGAAAGTTTGACCTATTTGGCCATACTCTTTTAAAGTTTCAAACTTTGTTATTCGTGTTGTTATTTTTTGGAACGGGCTATTACGCATGCATGCCCACAAAGCAAAAGTGATAAATAGCTCCTAACATGTATTTTTTCTCAGGTCGGATATTGGATATCCCGTGTAAAGTGTGCGGCGACCGCAGCTCGGGTAAGCACTACGGCGTGTACGCCTGTGACGGCTGCTCAGGGTTCTTCAAGAGGAGCATTCGCAGAAACAGAACCTACGTCTGTAAATCCGGCTCACAGGTAAGACTTGTTTGTAATTATTTTAATGAAACAATTGGGAATTTAGCATTTAATAAATTACGTATGTAATGCCCAGTACACCCAGGTGATGCCCCCTATCTACATCTACCGTTTTTCTTGTGATTTCATGTGATTTTACGCACGCTTTTAAGGGTGTTAAGGTCTTCCTTCACTGCCGATGGTCTAGGGGGCCTAATCTCAACACCCCAAGTCCCATTAACTGGGGGGCTGAACACAGTCCCCGCTTTAATGTATTAGGTGTAATCCAATCTAATGTAATGACACTAACGCGAGGATTTAGCCAGCAGTGGGCGGGAGAGATAGAGCCTACTTATCCACATGAAGGGATGAGACTGCTGTTGAAGCCGCAGGGGATCAAGTCAATGGCTATGATAATAACACGATCCTTCACCTGTGGATTGGCATCCTGTGAAGAAAATGTTTGAGAACCCTTTCACGTTCACCGTGAGAGAGCAAATCACCTAAACTGAACTCTCTCTCTCTTTCTCTCTCTCTCTCTCTCTCTCTCTCTCTCTCTCTCTCCTCTCTCTCATCTCTCTCTCTCTCTCTCTCTCTCTCTCTCTGTCTCTCTCTCTCTGTCTCTCTCTCTCTGTCTCTCTCTCTCTCTCTCTCTGTCTCTCTCTCTGTCTCTCTCTCTCTCTCTCTCTCTCTCTCTCTCTCTCTCTCTGTCTCTCTGTCCTCTCTCTCTCTCTCTCTCTCTCTCCTCTCTCTCTCCTCTCTCTCTCTCTGTCTCTCTCTGTCCCCCCCCCCCCCCGTCTCTCTCTGTCTCTGTCTCTGTCTCTCTCTCTCTGTCTCTCTCTCTCTCTCTCTCTCTCTCTCTCTCTCTCTCTCTCTCTCTCTCTCTCTCTCTCTCTCTCTCTCACGTTTCCATCAAAGGGGGGATGCCCCGTGGACAAAACGCACAGAAACCAATGCCGAGCGTGCCGCTTGAAAAAGTGTCTGGAAGTGAACATGAATAAAGACGGTAAATGGGCTTAATTAAATTATCATTTTGGCTATACGCCGGTAGTGACGTTTTGATTTGAGGTGGCGAAATCGGATGGAAAGTCGTATTTAACTGAATCAGTGGACAGAGGGGCTAACAGAGCATGTATTCATAACGTTCTCATGAGAGGCAAACCTATTCACCACTTCAGCCGCCACAAAACACACATTTTAGTAAATAAGGCGTTCACAGACGAGTAGGTTGCTAAAGAGTCTCGTCTTTGCCCCCTGATTACACAGCCGTGCAGCACGAGAGGGGTCCAAGGACATCCACCATACGCAAGCAGGTCGCCCTATATTTCCGGGGGCACAAAGAGGTGAATGGTTCATCGACCCATTTTCCGGGTTCGTCTCTACCGGGGCCACCGTTCTTCACCACGGTCACGCAACTGGAGCCACACAATTTGGAGATGAGCACGGTAGCCAGCACCCCGGAGAGACAGACCATCGTGGGCCTTGCACAACCCACGCCCAAGGTAAAAGGTCCCTTTCGGCCTTTCGGTCCTATGACTCTCGTTCTTGTTCTGTTGCAAGAGGTTTAGAAGTAGACATTCTGGTCCAGATTCAACAGCTTCGAGGCACACAAATCTGTCCTTCACATTTTTCACCCAAAATCCAGCTCACAGCCACGAATATTTAATATTAACACGTTTGTCAGCATATGTTTATGCGTGTCTTTTTTACCTGTTAAATCTTATATTCACAGTGCTAATGTTGTCACATTTGACCTTTTACATTAAATGTAGCCTACAACATTTTACAAAAACAAACTCTGACTGTTTTGTAACATATTTCCATTACAGTACCCCTCATGAGGTCAGCGGCACGCCAATGTACTTGTACGAGGTCGCCACCGAGTCCGTGTGCGAGGTCTGCCGCGCGCCTGCTGTTCATGAGCATCAAGTGGGCAAAAAGTGTTCCCGCCTTTCTCCACTCTTCCGCTACCCGACCAGGTATGATTGCGTACTAACGAAAACAACCATTACTCTACATGGTCTGCAGGTTTAATGTCTAATGTGTGCTCAGTTGTGGTCATTTGGGAAACTGAGGTTTAGTGTCCTCTTTTCCAGCTGATCCTCCTTGAGGACGCCTGGGAGAGAGTTGTTTGTTCTGGGCATCGCGCAATGGGCCATCCCCGTAGACTCCAACACTCTTCTTGCTGTTTCCGGTACGTAAAAGTAATACGCACGGGGAGTCATAGCATGATTGTTTAAGATACTGTTAACTATTTTTTTTTAAAAACGTTTTACAATAATCTGACGTTATAATAGGCACATTTTTATAACATGCCCGTCCTACGAAAAAGATATTAGGCTATGACCTTGTGGCACTAAAATTGATCAATTTGCATTGTAGCCTGTAGGCCTACGTTTAACACGTTATTTATTTTACAACGCAATTAAATATTTACTAAAACATGGTTTAATTCCCTCTCAAGGCATGAACACAGACAATACAGAATCCCAACGATTGAATAAGATCGTCTCAGAAATACAGGCACTGCAAGAGGTCGTTACCCGTTTCAGGCAGATGCGTCTAGACGCCACCGAATTCGCCTGTCCTGAAGTGGCATCGTGACATTCAAAGCCGGTAAGTTGAGGAGGTGGTTCAGTCTAGTCATGGTAAATGCAGTAATTAGGATACAGCACTACATCAAAACAAGGATTGATTTAATGCTAAGAAGCCAAACAAAAAAGAGAAGGTAAGAAAAATGGAATGACACAAAAATATTTTTGTATCATTTGTATGTTTCTCTTTGTCCATATGCAGTACCAACCCACAGTGGGGCTGAGTTGAGAAGTTTCCGCAATGCCAGCGCCATCGTCGCTTTACAAGATGAGGCCCAGCTCACTCTCAACAGTTACATACACACTAGGTAGGTCAAACAGGAGCCTACATGCATTGTTACAAACAATGCAAATGTTTATTCCATATATCAAAGTAGACTCGGTTAAAGAATGGTTTGTTGCCAAAATGAACAGATTTAGCATACACCTGTTCAATGTGTGTGTGTACTAGACTGGTGTAAAAGCACAAGTGCCTCCTTAGCTATTGATTGAAGAAAATACGTACTTGTAGGCCACCGTTTGAAGAAACGTAAAACAATAGCATCCAATCTCAGACAATAACTGGACAGAGTCTCATGCAATAAAATATGATTTATTTCAGATATCCAACTCAGCCCTGTCGCTTTGGGAAGCTGTTACTGCTGCTGCCCGCCCTCAGGTCTGTCAGCCCGTCCACCATCGAGGAGGTCTTCTTCAAGAAGACCATCGGAAACGTCCCCATAACAAGGCTGCTCTCCGACATGTACAAATCAAGTGACATATGAATTTTGGAAGAATCAGAGTCACACATTTGGAGAGGAGTCCACGACTGGGCACACAGACAGAGACATAGAAAGGAGCACTGAGGTTGTAGCATTCGATTTCTGAAGGACGCGAAATGTCACGTTATCTTTGTTTATTTTGATACAGTTCAGCATTATTACAGCATGTTGATACGATTGTAAAACAGCTTGATTTCACCAAGTAGGCTAGAGAATAACCGTTACCTTAAAGCCAAGGTTGCAAATTCTCTTATAGAATTGGATGTAGCATATTGAAAATATTCAGAATGCACTGCCAGCTTTGGTTTACATACATAGGCCTACTAAATCTATATAGTTGTAAAGAATCACTCGGGGATGAAAACCTGCTTATAACAAAAGGACTTTGAATCTTTCCTGATGTTTTTGAGTGTGTGCAAGACCAATGAGCTTCACAACCAATGCATTTTCAATCCTTTATTGCAATGTTCAATCCGAGCGACTGGAAGAAACCAAAAAGACGACGCCGGGTCTACGACAACGGGATTTGTCCACACTGTCTGTCCCTTGACCCAGGGCTGAAACCAAACACGGTGGCGCGTCAGAACTGCGCGACAAGGCGCACGCAATGGATAGGGGGAGAATTTAGCTCAGGTTGGGAGCTCTTAACTATTCCCCATGAGCCCCGCTGACCTGACCTGCAACAGCTCACTCATGGACTTAAATAAAGCCGCCTCAAATTGTCTGTTGGACTCTTGATACAAGTTTAATTTGAGCGTTCAGGTTTCTGTGGTCATCGTGTGTGTGTTGTTGTGTTGGTGTGAGGCGCAGCATTAAAAACTTTAGCCTTTGTGATTTTTCACACTAACACTGGAAAACAAATGTTCAGCACTTGGATTTTTTGCTTGCTGTAAATATTTTTTTCTGTTGTACAAAGTGGGAGTTTTAACTTGTGAGAGTCGTACTGAAATATAATAGAATAAAACAAAAATTAATATTTGCGCATTCTGTCTTCTGTCTTTCACAAGCAAAACATCACTTGTTTTTCATTGCTAGTGTTCAGTTAATGTAAAAGTCAATATGCCTACATGTTTGAAAGTATAAATGAGTAAAATGTGCTCTTCATAGTGCTCACTGAGGAGGTCCAATTGGTTGGACCTTGACGGTAACATTTTCTAGAACACTCCTTGGTAGAAGTTTGCAATAACAGAATGCCAAGTAGTCTCTTCATGGCTAAAGAACATTTACAAATCAAGGGTGCTACTCTAATTCCTGATCAGATTTCTATGAGAATTTCCCTGCGTGAAAAAGTAACAGCCCAAGGGACAGTGCCACACAAATGAAAGACCATCATTGTTTTGATGAATTCAGTTGCCCACAGTACAACACTATAAACCTTTCCCAGAGACTGTAGCAACAAAACCACCTGTAATGAAACCCCTAACCCAGACCCTGGTCTGTAAACATTGCCCTTATACAGCCTCTGTAGCCTGTTTTAAACTTGGACCCATAGTCTATAACCATTGCCCCTAACCAGCCTGTGCCGCTCTGGATAAGAGCGTCTGCTAAATGACTAAATGTGCCCCTAACCCTGTGCCCAGAGACTGCTGCCCTAAGTATGAACCGAGCATGTAAACTGAACCTCAAGCCTACACCCAGAGGATGGGGTCAAGTCCCAACTGGTGTTAATTCGACTTCACATGCCTTCCAGCTCCAGGACTGCGGGTGAAATACTTATATAGAATACTTACAATATTGAAACAAGAATCACCACCCAACACAATCACCTCGTGCATATGAGTGCGTTTGACCTGTTTTATTGGAAAATTTTCAAAATAAACAAAATGGCACAGCAGTATACAAATCTCGAAACGCACATGGCCAGTAGAAATGCTTCAGGTTCCCTCTGTGCATCTGTTTTTGCTCATTAGAAAATCATTTACAGAAGAACTGTTGGCTGGTGTACACACACATGCTTCTGTTCACTGTGGAAGGGACCATCTACAAGTGTGATTTTCAGAGGCAGGGACCGTCTAAAAAGTCACAGTTATGGTGCGGACATTCCAATTGTACAACGGTGAGGAGACAACTATCAAGCATGAGGCTTGTGCACACGGAATAGTGGACATTCTGTTTCTTTTTAAAAATGATTATATATCCAGGACATACCATACTGATAAATACAGGTAACATAAAATACCCAAGTTAGTGGCATCTCCAGACAAATAAAATAAGAAAGACGATTATACAAATTATATTCAACCACAGTTATAAAGAGTAGACCATTCTTAGTAGGATCTCCAATAGAGAGTTGAAAACAAGCCAAAGACAAGATAACAAATCAAACAAGACTAAAAGACAGCGTGTGACTGCAAAACAAAGAGTGAAGATCATACAAGTGTTTGTGGACTAAGCAGGACCCCTTTAGAGATTGAGAGGGCTTTGGGTATTGGGCTGGGCTGGACCATGCTCTTAGGCTTGCCGTATTTTGGAAGGGGTGTAGGTCTTGTCCACAGACTCATCCTGTAGAAACATGTGCAGGCAGCGCTCATTTTGAGCTAGGGGGTGACCGGCCACTCTGAAACACACCACAGAGGACAGCTTCAAGTCAAAAACACAGACAGCCTCAGATACAGTCAGCAAATCACAGAGAGCCTCAGATACAGTCAGCAAATCACAGAGAGCATCAGATACAGTCAGCAAATCACAGAGAGCATCAGATACAGTCAGCAAATCACAGAGAGCATCAGACACAGTCAGGAACAGTATCAGACACACCGAAAGCAACAGATGCAAAGAAAGCAACGCGGACAGACACACAGGGCAACATATATACTGCAAGGAGGTTACACAGTTAAGCAGCCTTAATTCTGCTTACATATGGATAGTCACACACCCAAAAAAAGGTCCCCAATTGTAAGGTCATGATGCCTTTCTTGCTAAACAGACTGCACACCA
Organism: Hypomesus transpacificus; assembly: GCF_021917145.1. NCBI lineage: Eukaryota > Metazoa > Chordata > Actinopteri > Osmeriformes > Osmeridae > Hypomesus > Hypomesus transpacificus. The sequence continues at coordinate 10,650,492 of NC_061065.1, read as the reverse complement.
TGCTCGACCTTCTTCAGTACAACTGGAATTTCAATACTATATTAGTTGAGATGAGATATATTTCTCAACTAATATAGGATTAAGAGAGCGAGAAAGAGAGAGCGAGCAAGAGAGACAGGGAGTAAAGAGAGAGGAATTTGCAGGACATTTTCAAAAGTTCTGTCTTAAATCTCTGTGAAACATATGCTGCCAAAGATGGGGAGACTGATTAGGACCACTCCGCTCTTAGACCCTTCTAAAAACCAATCAGGTCTCTTGGAGGACACATCATCAAGATATGCTGAAGGAAACGTAGGAAATCATGTCCCTCCCCAGTGCTACCAGTCATGATCACAGCGCATCACTGCACTGCAGCTCAACTCTGCCTACGCAAATGAGAAATACCTCGAAGGGACACAAACATACGAACCCTGGAACCCTATGTTTCTCTTTGTCCATATGCAGTACCAACCCACAGTGGGGCTGAGTTGAGAAGTTTCCGCAATGCCAGCGCCATCGTCGCTTTACAAGATGAGGCCCAGCTCACTCTCAACAGTTACATACACACTAGGTAGGTCAAACAGGAGCCTACATGCATTGTTACAAACAATGCAAATGTTTATTCCATATATCAAAGTAGACTCGGTTAAAGAATGGTTTGTTGCCAAAATGAACAGATTTAGCATACACCTGTTCAATGTGTGTGTGTACTAGACTGGTGTAAAAGCACAAGTGCCTCCTTAGCTATTGATTGAAGAAAATACGTACTTGTAGGCCACCGTTTGAAGAAACGTAAAACAATAGCATCCAATCTCAGACAATAACTGGACAGAGTCTCATGCAATAAAATATGATTTATTTCAGATATCCAACTCAGCCCTGTCGCTTTGGGAAGCTGTTACTGCTGCTGCCCGCCCTCAGGTCTGTCAGCCCGTCCACCATCGAGGAGGTCTTCTTCAAGAAGACCATCGGAAACGTCCCCATAACAAGGCTGCTCTCCGACATGTACAAATCAAGTGACATATGAATTTTGGAAGAATCAGAGTCACACATTTGGAGAGGAGTCCACGACTGGGCACACAGACAGAGACATAGAAAGGAGCACTGAGGTTGTAGCATTCGATTTCTGAAGGACGCGAAATGTCACGTTATCTTTGTTTATTTTGATACAGTTCAGCATTATTACAGCATGTTGATACGATTGTAAAACAGCTTGATTTCACCAAGTAGGCTAGAGAATAACCGTTACCTTAAAGCCAAGGTTGCAAATTCTCTTATAGAATTGGATGTAGCATATTGAAAATATTCAGAATGCACTGCCAGCTTTGGTTTACATACATAGGCCTACTAAATCTATATAGTTGTAAAGAATCACTCGGGGATGAAAACCTGCTTATAACAAAAGGACTTTGAATCTTTCCTGATGTTTTTGAGTGTGTGCAAGACCAATGAGCTTCACAACCAATGCATTTTCAATCCTTTATTGCAATGTTCAATCCGAGCGACTGGAAGAAACCAAAAAGACGACGCCGGGTCTACGACAACGGGATTTGTCCACACTGTCTGTCCCTTGACCCAGGGCTGAAACCAAACACGGTGGCGCGTCAGAACTGCGCGACAAGGCGCACGCAATGGATAGGGGGAGAATTTAGCTCAGGTTGGGAGCTCTTAACTATTCCCCATGAGCCCCGCTGACCTGACCTGCAACAGCTCACTCATGGACTTAAATAAAGCCGCCTCAAATTGTCTGTTGGACTCTTGATACAAGTTTAATTTGAGCGTTCAGGTTTCTGTGGTCATCGTGTGTGTGTTGTTGTGTTGGTGTGAGGCGCAGCATTAAAAACTTTAGCCTTTGTGATTTTTCACACTAACACTGGAAAACAAATGTTCAGCACTTGGATTTTTTGCTTGCTGTAAATATTTTTTTCTGTTGTACAAAGTGGGAGTTTTAACTTGTGAGAGTCGTACTGAAATATAATAGAATAAAACAAAAATTAATATTTGCGCATTCTGTCTTCTGTCTTTCACAAGCAAAACATCACTTGTTTTTCATTGCTAGTGTTCAGTTAATGTAAAAGTCAATATGCCTACATGTTTGAAAGTATAAATGAGTAAAATGTGCTCTTCATAGTGCTCACTGAGGAGGTCCAATTGGTTGGACCTTGACGGTAACATTTTCTAGAACACTCCTTGGTAGAAGTTTGCAATAACAGAATGCCAAGTAGTCTCTTCATGGCTAAAGAACATTTACAAATCAAGGGTGCTACTCTAATTCCTGATCAGATTTCTATGAGAATTTCCCTGCGTGAAAAAGTAACAGCCCAAGGGACAGTGCCACACAAATGAAAGACCATCATTGTTTTGATGAATTCAGTTGCCCACAGTACAACACTATAAACCTTTCCCAGAGACTGTAGCAACAAAACCACCTGTAATGAAACCCCTAACCCAGACCCTGGTCTGTAAACATTGCCCTTATACAGCCTCTGTAGCCTGTTTTAAACTTGGACCCATAGTCTATAACCATTGCCCCTAACCAGCCTGTGCCGCTCTGGATAAGAGCGTCTGCTAAATGACTAAATGTGCCCCTAACCCTGTGCCCAGAGACTGCTGCCCTAAGTATGAACCGAGCATGTAAACTGAACCTCAAGCCTACACCCAGAGGATGGGGTCAAGTCCCAACTGGTGTTAATTCGACTTCACATGCCTTCCAGCTCCAGGACTGCGGGTGAAATACTTATATAGAATACTTACAATATTGAAACAAGAATCACCACCCAACACAATCACCTCGTGCATATGAGTGCGTTTGACCTGTTTTATTGGAAAATTTTCAAAATAAACAAAATGGCACAGCAGTATACAAATCTCGAAACGCACATGGCCAGTAGAAATGCTTCAGGTTCCCTCTGTGCATCTGTTTTTGCTCATTAGAAAATCATTTACAGAAGAACTGTTGGCTGGTGTACACACACATGCTTCTGTTCACTGTGGAAGGGACCATCTACAAGTGTGATTTTCAGAGGCAGGGACCGTCTAAAAAGTCACAGTTATGGTGCGGACATTCCAATTGTACAACGGTGAGGAGACAACTATCAAGCATGAGGCTTGTGCACACGGAATAGTGGACATTCTGTTTCTTTTTAAAAATGATTATATATCCAGGACATACCATACTGATAAATACAGGTAACATAAAATACCCAAGTTAGTGGCATCTCCAGACAAATAAAATAAGAAAGACGATTATACAAATTATATTCAACCACAGTTATAAAGAGTAGACCATTCTTAGTAGGATCTCCAATAGAGAGTTGAAAACAAGCCAAAGACAAGATAACAAATCAAACAAGACTAAAAGACAGCGTGTGACTGCAAAACAAAGAGTGAAGATCATACAAGTGTTTGTGGACTAAGCAGGACCCCTTTAGAGATTGAGAGGGCTTTGGGTATTGGGCTGGGCTGGACCATGCTCTTAGGCTTGCCGTATTTTGGAAGGGGTGTAGGTCTTGTCCACAGACTCATCCTGTAGAAACATGTGCAGGCAGCGCTCATTTTGAGCTAGGGGGTGACCGGCCACTCTGAAACACACCACAGAGGACAGCTTCAAGTCAAAAACACAGACAGCCTCAGATACAGTCAGCAAATCACAGAGAGCCTCAGATACAGTCAGCAAATCACAGAGAGCATCAGATACAGTCAGCAAATCACAGAGAGCATCAGATACAGTCAGCAAATCACAGAGAGCATCAGACACAGTCAGGAACAGTATCAGACACACCGAAAGCAACAGATGCAAAGAAAGCAACGCGGACAGACACACAGGGCAACATATATACTGCAAGGAGGTTACACAGTTAAGCAGCCTTAATTCTGCTTACATATGGATAGTCACACACCCAAAAAAAGGTCCCCAATTGTAAGGTCATGATGCCTTTCTTGCTAAACAGACTGCACACCATGCTCGACCTTCTTCAGTACAACTGGAATTTCAATACTATATTAGTTGAGATGAGATATATTTCTCAACTAATATAGGATTAAGAGAGCGAGAAAGAGAGAGCGAGCAAGAGAGACAGGGAGTAAAGAGAGAGGAATTTGCAGGACATTTTCAAAAGTTCTGTCTTAAATCTCTGTGAAACATATGCTGCCAAAGATGGGGAGACTGATTAGGACCACTCCGCTCTTAGACCCTTCTAAAAACCAATCAGGTCTCTTGGAGGACACATCATCAAGATATGCTGAAGGAAACGTAGGAAATCATGTCCCTCCCCAGTGCTACCAGTCATGATCACAGCGCATCACTGCACTGCAGCTCAACTCTGCCTACGCAAATGAGAAATACCTCGAAGGGACACAAACATACGAACCCTGGGGTCGTCAGCTTTTTTTGCCAAATTACAAACCCACCCTCACCAGAAATTAAAAGACCAAGACCCAGAAGAAGCAGGACCTTGTCACCCAGACCCCGCAGGTCAAGACCAGTACCAGCTGGGTCACACAACCAGGCCAAGCCCAAACAAGCAGGCCAACTCATACGTCATTTCCCAGCATCCAATCTAGATCCATCTCCATCCATTACTAGATTACAGAGGAATTTCCTGGGTCATGCCTCATCATACTAAAGACATCAGTTACCCCCAGCCCTGCCCACCCCCAGCCCTGCCCAAAACCAGCCAATTAAGGCTCAGGGGGGGGTCAACATCTTTTCTCTCCAACTCTCCCTCACCCTTCTTGACTTTATCTTGAGTGTTAATTTCAGTTGATAAAGTACATGTCCATCTCCTTCAGAGTGGAGCTAATCTGTCATGTGTCTCCAGTGGTGCTCATGTTCACCAGCAGGCAGAGTCAGAGGGAACAATGCTCTCAATCACAGATTAAGCAACGCTGCTAAGCAGCTCTAAAGATATTAAGTCTGAACAAAGACATGATCAAAATCTGTGTTTAATTCCAGAGAAAAAACAAGCACACAAAAAAAAAGCAATTCAAACCAATTGTATGGACACTTTTTCTCACCCCCATCTTATACATATTTAATATTCAAACACGTACAAACTAGATGTATTTGCACATGAAACAAAGATAATAGCCAAGTGTGTAATCAAAGCAACTAATTACAACCCCACTAACTTTTATTGTTCTGGCGTGGGGTTGAAGACACGCAGGATCAAAAATAAGCAGAGGTACACATACACCGTCCCTTTAAGGAGGCGCTGTGCTGTAATTTCAGATGCAATTATCATAAATTACACGTCTCAAAAAAAATAAGTGAAAAGAAAAAAGTATTGAGGTGGTGGAGATCGGGGGGGGGGGGGGGGGGGGGGAATTTGCCGCCTCTGTTGTTCTCGTTTACAAGGCAATTATAAGACAGTTAAGGAGGAAAATCTGTGTGTGTTAAGGATGGGCTAAAGAAGGGATTATTTTAGTGATTGTATTTGGATGTTGAACAATGCTGACAAAGTGTTGCGAAAAAGAGAGAGATCCATAACTGAACCAATCAATACTGCCTGAAAGGACACACAGATGTGGACATACTTGTTAAGGAACTGCTCCAGTCCCTGTCTCCGCTCCTCGATGAAAGAGTCATCAAATATCCCATCATCCCCTCGAAACGGAAGTTGCCGGAAAAGAGCTTTCCCTGGGAGAGGGGGGACCACTACCTTTGGAACACACACACAAGCACATGTATAACAATTTATATACAACTGCAAAAATGACTCCCTATTAAGTGTACCAAACCTATAACCAGGTTTGCATAAGCACCAATCAACCAGAATCTGCTCTCTAGATCAACACTGTAACATGCGTTTGATACCTAAACAACAAACATAGCAACCGGCAAACACAAATAACACCAGTTACTTAGGTACCAGCACTCTGTCCAATACAACACACCCTGTCTGCTAGCAGTCATAACACAGCCCAAGTACTGGGGCTGCAGTTATTACCGGTAGATATAAGGCTTATCATGCTACAGTTTTAGATCTTGTGTGTGTGTGTGTGTGTGTGTGTGTGTGTGCATATATGCACACATTGCAGATGGGCTCGGTTAATGTTGACACTAACTTTCTGGGGAAAAGTTGGCAACTCTAATGAGCCGTTTACAGTTTGATTTGTGTCTGTTTGGGCTCAGTGGCAGGCAGACAGACAGACAGACGACCTAATTAGTGTGTGTGTGTGTGTCTGCCTCCAGCTCATCT